>NC_090736.1:137069819-137079819 GCF_036898095.1 Palaemon carinicauda | reverse complement strand
CCACAATTTTAATAATAGAGTAATGAAACTTGCAGGGATTAACTTTTATATAAATAGCTGGAAATGATTACATTTTGGAAGGTCAAGGTCAAAGATCAAGGTCACGGTCAAGCAACATATCCAATTCACGTAATCAGCCATAGGTTTGGACATTGTTGTCAAAGAGACTTCAAACTTGGTTCATATTTGAGTATATGATAATCCACGTCATTTAATATATGTTAAGGTCAAAGGTCAAGGTCGAATAAAAGATCGAGAAATAAGCTGCCGCGGTGGAGGTCTGCGCTCTACTCAGTGCCCCTCTAGCTTTATTCTTTCTTAATTCGTTTTAAGATATAAATAATCTGCTCTTATCAGTTTATATTTATTAATTTCAATGCTTAATATATAATTGCAATGGATAATGCATATGTTCTTTTTACTAAACTCTGCAACTTTATTTTGATTCACAAATATCGTCTGGAGTATGAAAACTCATATGAAATGGAATACCAACAAAGTTATTATGTGTCAGTTTATCCTCTGACATTTTGATGGAGGCAGTCATTCCAGAATATTAATTTCATTGCTGGCATCGCTAGAATGAGAATTGATAGAACGGTAATGTTTTAATGCTGCATATATTTTCACATTTGCGGTGGGAGGAAGAGTTAATATAAAGACAACCCTCGGACTACTAACTTTATTTAGAGACAGCAGAGATATTTATAGATACCCAAAGGGTTGTGGTAGCTTACTAGAAGCGCCCTTGCCTGGCGATATGCCGGATTGGGGTTCGAGTCCCGCTCAAACTCGATAGCATGCGCAACCTCACCATCCTTGTGAGCTAAGGATGGGGCTTTAGGGGGAGCTTATAGGTCTACCTGCTTATTGCATAGCCATCCCTGGTCCTAGCTTGGGGGGAGAGGGGGCTTTGGTGCTGATCATATGTACATATGGTTAGTCTCCAGGGCGTTGTCACTGTTCTTTTAATCTTGCATTCATGAGCGGAACGAAAGAAATGGGTTACAGCTGTATGTAGACAATCAACAGTAATTGTCAGTAAGATTGGCATTGGTGAAGACGGATGCATTATTAAAGAAAACGTAGATATGGCATCCTTCTCTATTTGTATGTGCGTGCCTGTTACATTTAATGCCTCTTTTTATGAAGAGTCCGATGACGGTTGTAGTATTGAAGAAAACGTAGATATGGCATCCTTCTTTATGCATATGTGTGTGCGTGTTACCTTCAACGGCTCCTATGTGAGACCGATGACGGTTGCAGTTCTGAAGAAAACGATGACAGGGCATAAGTCTTTATTCACACATGCGTGGGTGTTACATCCAACGGTTTTTTAACGTGGAGTCTGATGACGGATGCAGTACTGTAGAAAACGTTGATAGAGCACATGCTTCGTTATTTGTATGTGTGTTTCTTGCTGTACGTGCTTTACAACAACATTTAAAATGTAGGCAGACAGATAGAAAGAGTGAGGCAGCGATTCAGTCGATTAATTGGCCATGTTTATTGAATATACTGTATTATATACATAACATATCATTGTATATGCAGTTGTATTAGTGTACACCCTGTAGTCTACCAAAATAGATACAATTCATTACAATTTCTAGTGGCATTTTGGCCCCGAAAAAACCTATACTTTTATCCCCAATAAAGGTTAATCGTTGCCATTTCTTGTGGTTTGTTAATTATCTAACTCTGAAAGACCAACTGCTATTTTTGTTTTTGGAATTTAACTTTTTTTAATTTAAGTTAAACCTTAAGAAAAGTTAGTATCGCCCACGGAGGATATTTTGTCTTTCTCTTATTTATGAATAATTTTAAAAGACCGAATACTTTTTTGTTTTGGAACTTGACATTTTTTAATTTGAGTTAACCCTATGGAAAGTTAATATTGGACACGAAGGATATTTTCTCAATTTTTTTTCTCAGGAATAATTTCAATTTTATACATGTTACGTAGGTTTTGTAGGAATGCCATTAATAATGATGAAAAAAATTAGAATTTTCTCATTTTTTTAATAATCTATATTTTATACATGTTTTGCATGTTTTATAGGAATGCCATTAATAATGATAATAAAAATGAACATAGCAATTTACAAAAGCATGTCGATTTTTTCCAATGTTTAGCTGCTGTTAAGATTGTTTTTACAACATCAACATTTTTTTAAAAAATTTTTTATCAATGACCTTTAGTAACATTCCATGATATTTGTTTGAAATTTTGGTTTTTACAGCCAAAAGTAATATCGTCTGTATTATTATTATTATTATTATTATTATTATTATTATTATTATTACAAGCTGGGCTATAACCCTACTTGGATAAGCAAGATGCTATAAACCCAAGGGCTCCAACAGGGAAAAATACCCCAGTGAGGAAATGGAACAAGGAAATAAATAAACAACAAAAGAAGAATAAAAAATCAAAATAAAATTTCAAGAACAGTAACAACATTAAATTACATCCTTTATACATATAAACTATAAAAACTTATAAAAAAACAAGAGGAAGAAAAATAAGACAGAACAGCATGCCTGAGTGTACCTCCAAGCAGGAGAACTCTAATCTAAGATAGCGGAAGACCATGCTACAGAGGCTATGGCACTACGCAAGATCAGAGAACACGGTCGTACACTGAAATGCTAATGCTTTTTTTTTTATCTTATCGTTCGCTCTTTCCTGCATTGTTAAAAACCCAATCTGTGTAAGCATGCTAACTCATGTTTTATTTTATTTTAATTTTTGTGATGTTCAATTGCATTTACCTCGTCTCCTATACTCAATTTTTTTCAATGAGGCGCATTTGCACTGATTCGCAGCGGTGCCCTTTTAGCTCGGAAAAGTTATCTGATCGCTGATTGGTTAGAATTTTCTTGTCCAACCAATCAGCGAGCAGGAAACTTCTCCGAGCTAAAAGGGCACCCCTGCGAGTCGGTGCAAATCTGCCTTACTAAAAAGAATTGACTATAGTTATCACCTATCGGCTCCTCGAACACACTAGTGTTGGGTAGTGCCATAGCCTCTGTACCATGGTCTTCCACTGTCTTGGAGTAGAGGTTTCTTGCTTGAGGGTACATTCGGGCACACTATTCTATGTTATTTCTCTTCCTCTTGTTTTGTTAAAGTTTTCATAGTTTATAAAGGAAATATTTATTCTAATGTTACTGTTTTTAGAATACATTTTTCCTTGTTTCCTTTCCTCACTGAGCTATTTTCCCTGTTGGAGCCCCTAGGCTTATATCATTCTGCTTTTCCAACAAGGGTTATAGCCTAACTTGTAATAATAATAATAATTAGGTTAGGTTAGGTTTTGAAATAGAACGTAGTTCATATAATGATATGTGTATTGAGAACTAACTCCTTAATATCATTACGGTTGGGCTAATTATAATTCTTCCAAACGATTGCAATTCCAAACTCTATCAATAGTTTTAAAATAAATAAAAGGGGAAAAAATAGTGCTGGTACTTATTCGTAGGAGTTGTTAAATAGCAAATGTCATTTAGTGCATTAGAAAAGAAACAACAATTAATTTTCTGAACTTCCAAACACTCCATCCTACCAAGCCACCAGTCCCCCTTAGGACTCATGGATACATTGTTTCTTCGAAGAACATGTATATATATATATATATATATATATATCACACCATGCTCTCCCCGTCCCTCAGGTAAGGGGAGAGGGAGTAGTCATATCCTGGGGAGGATGAGAGGCTTGTGTGTACGTATATATAAGATATTTAGCCGTCATGTTTGACGGGTCGTATACACTAGTGTACAGTATGTATGTGTAAATATAAACATATATATATATATATGTATATATATATATATATATATATATATATACACATACATACATACATACATACATACACAGTATATATACAGTGCGTGCATGCAGGTATTTATTTATGTATATATGTATATGTATGTATAGGCTACATGGGAAATGGTATGGTATATCCGTGATTGCAAATATCTGAACGTTTTGTGTAAATACACACACACACACACACACACACACACACACACATCACTTTTCATTTATCGTAATGCTTCACAAAAAAAAAAAAAAAACTTTTTTACCTCTTTCAGTAATGATGCATTGTATACCGTCATTTGCACAAATAAACACTGCAAATATATTCCCAGCTCTTTTGATGAGCGTTAGAGCAATTTGTCAACATTTTATGAGAGGGGAAGAGAGTCTAAATGCTCTGGAATGTGGAATGTGGCCACGAAGGAAAATGTTGTGTTTTACAAATAATCGCAGAGCGAGTTTTGCTTCATTGTTGTAATTGTTCTGTCGAGGATAATGTAGGAGGAAGGATTTCAGTATCGCTTAGGGAATTGAAAGAATTGTTTTTTATTTTTTTATTCATATAAACAGTATATCTATTCACACACACACACACACATATATATATATATATATATATATACTGTATATATATATATATATATATATATATATATATATATATATATATATATATATATATGTATATCATCCTCATCATCATCATCTTCTACGCCTATTGACGCAAAGGGCCTCGGTTCTATTTCGCCAGTCGTCCCTATCTTGAGCTTTTAATTCACTACTTCTCCGTTCATCATCTACTTCGCACTTCATAGTCCTCAGCCATGTAGGCCTGGGTCTTCCAATACTTCTAGTGCCTTGTGAAGCCCAGCTGAACGTTTGGTGAACTAATCTATTTAGGGGAGTGCGAAGAGCATGCCCAAACCATCTCCATCTACATCATAATCTCATTCACATATGGCACTCGAGTAATCTCACGTATAGTTTCATTTCTAATCCTGTCCTGCATTCAATGCCCAAAATCGTTCTGACGACTTTGTTCTCAAATCTACTAAATCTATTGGAGATTGTTTCATTGTCATACCACGACTCTTGTCCATAGAGTAACATCGATCTCACTAAACTGATATATAGTCTGATTTTTATATGCAATTTCAGGCGATTTGATTTCCAAGTTTTACTCAACCTAGCCATTGTATGATTTTTGTTTTTAATCTTTCACTAAATTCTAATTCTATAGACCCTGTATTGGAGATCATAGTTCCTAAATGCTTAAATGATTCTACCTCATTAATCCTTTTTCCTTCCAATGATATTTCATCTACCATTGCATACTCCATTCTCATCATCTCTGTCTTTCTTATTTATATCTTCAGCCCAACCTCGTGTGATATTTTATGCATTCTGGTAAGCAAGTATTGCAAATCTTCTGGTGTTCTGCTAACAAGGACAGCATCATCAGCATACTCTAGGTCTGCTAAATTCCTATCACCAATCCAGTCCAATCCTTCTCCACCATATTTGACTGTTTTACACATTACAAAGTCCATGAGGAGGATAAACATCATAGGTGACAACACATTCCCTTGGAGTACTCCGCTGTTCACTGGAAACTCACTTGAAAAGGCTCCATTAACATTAATTTTGCACTTGCTATGCTCATGAACAGACTTAATCAAATTTACATAATTAAGAGGAATTCCATAATAACGCAAGACTCCACAAAATGGGCAGGCGCACACTATCAAAGGCTTTTTTATAGTCCACAAATACCATCAAGAGGGGATTTCTATATTCTACGCATTGCTGTACAACATGTCTCAAAATGAAATGAAAATTTGGTCATTGCAACTTATACCTTTTCTAAATATTTAGCTGCCATTTTTGACGGGTCGCGTACAGTAGTATAGAAATATCAGGGTATTGTGTCAATGCGTTATTTACCCAACCGTAAAAAAGCAAATAATTACAACACATTTTCTTTATCCCAACACGCCTGGAATAAACAATCAACACGCCTGAACGAAACAATGACGTTGATTGATTCCTTACAACAATCATTCACTGCGACAGATATTAGACAAAATTTCTTTTTTTTTTTAATTACCAGCTTCCTTCTGTGACCTGTTTCTTTCCATTGTCTCATCCCGGTAACGCCACGCCTCAACCCAGCGTCTTCCAATGTTCCAGAATCCAGAATATCCTTTCCAGGTTTTATTTTCTCTCTCTCTCTCTCTCTCTCTCTCTCTCTCTCTCTCTCTCTCTACATCCGGTATCATCCCACAATACCATCCCATGTGGTTCCGCAAGGATTCGAACCGGGACCAAGTCAAAAAGGAGTCAAATATACCCTCAGTTTCGACTTGGTTAGGTTTCGAATCCTTGGCTGACAAGAAGCTATTATCACCCCTTTGGGTCTCTGATCCCGGATCTTCCGACCCTCCGTGATAATCCCATCTATTCCGGAATCCAGGAAATCCCTTCCAGGGTTTTTCTATGCCTTTCTATCTCTTTCTATCCCTCTCTCCTATCCCATTTACATCCGGTCTCATCCCAAAATACTATCCCTTGTGGCTCCTTCGCTTGGCTTGTCGGGCGAGAGATTTTACGAGTGCTCGGTTTTTCTCGTCATACAATCCAACAGAAGAAACGCTCCATAAACTTTTTTTTCTTTTTTTTTCTTTCTAAATGTTCAGTCGCTTGGATTATTGACAATTCGACTGTGATGTTACTGGCTTGCCTTTCATCCCCTTCTCTCTCTCTCTCTCTCTCTCTCTCTCTCTCTCTCTCTGCTTTTCTGCATAAATGGAAAAATAGATCTCTCTCTCTCTCTCTCTCTCTCTCTCTCTCTCTCTGCTTTGCCAGATGAGTGAAAAAATTATCTCTCTCTCTCTCTCTCTCTCTCTCTCTCTCTCTCTCTCTCTCTATGGTCTGGTGGACAAATAAAAAAGTATGTGCTTATTCGTATTGGACAACGTTAGTCTCACGCCGAGAACCTGTACATGGAAAATAGAAACCGGAAGAACTGCAGTGAAAGGTAGCGGATATACTTATTATTATTATTATTATTATTATTATTATTATTATTATTATTATTATTATTATTATTATTATTATTACTTGCTAAGCTACAACGCTTATTGGAAAAGCAAGATGGTATAAGCCCAGGGGCTCCAACAAGAAAAATAGCCCAGTGGGGAAATGAAAAAAGGAAATAAACTACAAGAGAAGTAATTAACAATTGAATAAAACAGTGATAATATAATAAATTCATATATAAACTATAAAAAAAACTTCAAAAATCAAAAGGAAAAGAAATAAGATAGAATAGTGTGCCTGAGTGTACTCTCAAACAAGAGAACTCTAATACAAGATAGTGGAAGGCCAGGGCACATAGGCTATGGCACTACCCAAGACTATGGAATATTGTTTTGATTTTGGAGTGCGCTTCTCCTAGAAGAGCTCCTTACCATAGCTAAAGAGTCTCTTCTACCATTGCCAAGAGGAAGACTATGGTACAGAGGCTATGGCACTACCCAAGACTAGGGAATATTGTTTTGATTTTGGAGTGTCCTTCTCCTAGAAGAGCTGCTTACCATAGCTAAAGAGTCTTCTACCCTTATCAAGAAAAAAGTAGCCACTGAACCACTTTTTCAGAATTCTTCTGACTCTTTAAATATTATTCAAAAGGTTATTACGAGTTTGACAGGAAGGTTTAAGACGTAAGTTTGAAATAATGCCAAGTTGTAGAATGATCTTCCTTATCGGGTAGTTGCATCGGTAGAACTTCGAAAGTTCTAATTCGTTGTAGCAAATGTTTTTATGTTGAACAGGCTGATATGAGTCTCTTTTTAAAGTTTATTTGTAAAAGATCTGTGTTAATATTGTTTTTATTTTTACTTAAAATATCTCATTTTAGTTATTCATTACTTTTTATATAGTTTATTTATTTCCTTTCCTTTTTTGGCTATTTTTCCCTGTTGGTACCCTTTGGCTTTTAGCATCCTGCTTTTCCAACTAGGGTGCAGCTTTGGTAATAATAATAATAAAAATAATAATAATAATAATAATAATAATAATAATAATAATAAAGGCAATATCTCAGAATGTATTTTTATAAAAAGTTATACAAGAAATTTTTTGAAAAAAATAATTCACGTTTCTTTCTTCATTTAATTATTTGTGATGTGTCTTCATTGAGTTTTTCTTTTAGCGTAAACTTTTTTCCATTTCTCTTCTTTTACTTCATTAAAAACGTTTTAACGTTTCCTAAGGTACATTATCTCAGAAGTTCGTGAGGGGCAAGAATGCTAAATGTAATCTAGGTAGGTCTTGAAAGATAAATGAGGCTGCTAGGACATGTGTTGTAAATCATATGATTACACGCACAAACACATACACGCACACAAACACACACACACACACACACACACACACACACACATATATATATATATATATATATATGGGGATGGGACCATTCGCCGCTGCCGATTCGCCGCCGACAGTTAGCCACCGCCGATTCGCCTCTGACGCCATTTCACCACTGCCGATTCGCCACCGGCGAAAGGATAAGGGCTCCCATTGTAAGCATATGGGGCAATCGTTTGTTTTTTTTTTTTTTTTTTTTTTTTTTTTTGCCAGATAACTCTGAAAATTCAATCATTTGATAAGTCTATAGTTTTACAGGGTCCTTTGCTTAGATTCCTTACAAGCATAACAAGTCTGTTTACTTTTTTATTTAGAAAAGAGTAAATATTTTCTTAATATTTTTATCAGTCTTCCGCAAGCCCTCAAGATGGAAACAGATATTCTTTCCAAACCCGGAAAAGAGAAATTTCACCACGATGGTTTTATTTACGTTTTTGATAAATCATCCAAGAGTGATCCAAGCATCAAATTTTGGCGCTGCGAACAAAGGGGAAGATGCAATGGACGGATCCACAGCAGGATTAGTAATGTGATAAAGAAAATAATTGAACACACTCATTCGGCCTCTGCAGCAAGTGTACAAGTTGCTAAGGTAAAAGTAAATTTAAAACGCTGTGCAGAAGAATCACAAGAAGTACCTAGTGTTCTTATAAATGACTGTATATCTTGTGTGCCTTTATCAGTGCAAGCAACATTACCAACGTTAGATAGCATGAAGAATATAATTAGACGAAAAAGAAATGATATTGTATCCCCATGATAAATGGTCGCAATATGAAACTACTTTAAATGATGAAGATCGAACAAATAACCACGCAGAAGCTGCTCATCGCAGAATTGCTTTTGAACTTGGAGCTAACCACACATCCATATGGAAAGTTATAGAAACTCTAATGAAATTACAAAAGGGAAGAGATTTAAATATGGAACAACTGATAGCAGGACGCAGACCACCATTAAAGCTGAAAAAATATAGAAACCCTGATGAAAGAATAAAGAAAATTGTTCTCGAGCACACCAATGAAAGAGACGCTTTGGAATATCTCCAAGGAATAGCCCATTAATATCAAATGAACTAAAGTGTATATTTTTTTTAGGTGCAAACCAATATAATTTCTTTACTTGTTCTTTAACAATAAAATGTTTGAATTGCTTTTAACTTTTTTTACATAAATTTTTATAATTTACATTTCTTTTATTTACACTTTGCAGTAGAATAGTTAAAACTTCCAAAATAAAAGATAATTGCAGAGGGGAAACAAAATAAACAGCTGGAGTTATGTTTCTGGTGGCGAAATGGTCCAAGTGGGGAAAGGCTGGTGGCGAACTGGCGGTGGCTAATCGTCGTCGGCGAATGAGCGGTGGCGAATCGTCACCAACCCATATATATATATATACATACATACATACATATATATATATATATATATATATATACACACAATTTTTAAGTAGGGACACATTAACGCGGTGAAAGGTTTTGTGTATCGCCGTGATTAAAAAAGATGTACTAGTCAGGGACACCCATACTTGGTTTGTTTGTTGTGAGTGATCATACAAAAGTCTCCCACCGTCACCAATCCGCACTGCACCGCCCAGCGTGGTGATGAAAACTGGCCAAACCCTAGACATGAATAAAGACATGTTAGAGGCCTTTGTCCTGGAGTGGACTAGAAACGATTGCATTTGTTGATGTTGTTGTACACACACACACACATATATATATATACGTATATA
>NC_090736.1:137047319-137064819 GCF_036898095.1 Palaemon carinicauda | reverse complement strand
AAAAGGGCACCCCTGCGCGTCGATTCAAATCTGCCCCGCTAAAAAGAGTTGACTACACTTGGCCGAGGGCTGTTGATACAATTCGTCATCCCATATTTTAGGGGCTTTGGTAAGTTCCCTTCATTTTTAGAAGGTTCCCCTAAGTTTTAAGAACGTTCCCCTCATTTAGAACGTCCTCCTTATTTTAAGAACGTTTCCCTTATTTATAAAGTTCTTAGTTTAAGAACGTTCCCCTCATTTAGAACTTTCTCTTTATTTTAAGAACGTTCCCCTCATTCATAATGTTCTCCTTAGTTTAAGAACGTTCCCTCATTTAGAACTTCCCCTCATATAGAACGTTCTCCTTATTTTCAGAACTTTAAGAACATTCCCCTCATTAAGAATGTTCTTCTTCCATTAAGAAAGTTTCCCTAATTTTTAAGACAGTTTCCCTCATTTAGAACGTTCTCCTTATTGCAAGAACGTTCCCCTCATTTAGAAAATTTTTCTTATTTTAAGAACGTTCCCCTCATTTAGAACGTTCTCCTTGTTTTAAGAACGTTTCCCTCATTTAGAACGTTCTCCTTATTGTAAGGACGTTCCCCTCATTTAGAACGTTCTTCTTATTTTAAGAACGTTCCCCTCAATTAGAATGTTCTCCCTATTTTAAGAACGTTCCCCTCATTTAGAACGTTCTCCTTATTGTAAGAACGTTCCCCTTATTTGGAACGTTCTTCTTATTTTAAGAACGTTCCCCTCATTTAGAACGTTCTCCTGAATTTAAGAACGTCTCCCTCAATTAAAACGTTCTCCTTATTTTAACATTCTCCTTATTTTAAGAACGTTCCCCTCATTTAGAACGTTCTTCTTATTTTAAGAACGTTCCCCTCATTTAGAATGTTCTTATTTTAAGAACGTTCCCCTCATTTAGAACGTTCTCCAAACCGCAGACGTGAAGGATATGCCTGAGGCTTTTGTCCTGCAGTGAATTAGAAACGGTTGCATTTATTGTTGTTGTTGTTGTTTGTTTACATGTATCGAGTCATATAACTACAAACTCTTTGTTTGTCTCTTGGCCAAACCCCAGACATGAATAAGAATATGCCTGAGGCCTTTGTCCTGCAGTGGAGTAGAAATTCCTGCATTTCTTTTTGTTGATTTTGTTGTTGTTATTTTTTATTTGTATCCAGTCGTATAACTGCAAACTCTCTGATTTTCTCATGTATTTGTTGCCTTTTCCAAAAAATTAATTCATAACTTGAGAAAAACGCTGAATATTTAAAAAAGGAAACATTTCACAAATGAAATATCCTTTGAGAGGTCATGGCAACATTTATCTCATCTCTCACGTTCTGTACAGGTAGGATTTACCCAGATTTGTATTAGCTTATGCAAAAGTCTCCCTGAACAAATCATATTTAGGTTTTCTAAAGGGTGAAACAAAGGCAGAAACTGAATGTTCCCACGAAAGTGACAAAAATGTTGCAGAAATTTTAAGGTTTTGCTCAAGTGTGTTTTAGTTTGGTTTATTCAAGATTTGTAATGTAGTTTTTCACATTAGAAAAGATTTTTTATCTACTGTATGAAAATCATATCTCTTTTGTTTGTTTTAAGAATTGTTGTGTATTGTTTTTCAGATTATGAAATATTTTTCTCTATCTATGGTATTGAAATCATATTTCCGTTGTTTGTTTTAAGATTTGTTATGTATTGTTTTTCTTATTATAAAAGAATCTTATTCAAAGTTTGGGAAGCATATTTCTTCAGTGTTGATTTCTTACTAAATCAAATGAATTATTTTCCCAAATATGTTATTATATTAGTAAAAAGAAAAATATTTTTATTGTAAATAGATAGTTACAACAATTTAACAGACAATATATATATCTCACAAAAATATGGGAAATATAAGTAAGCTGTATGCTTAATGCGTACGATTATTATTTTGGATATTGGCAATAATGGTGGAATTACACAAGTAATTTCTTGTCCGAGGTTTTCGCTAAACCTTCAGCTGATGATAGCGAGCGGAAGTGTTGTAGCGTCACATCACGATATCACAGTTCGAGGAGCAAATAGGTAAAAGTTTAAACGAAACCGATCAGCTGATATCATCATGGCGTCCAGAATTTTTCCAATTGTTGCAGTAATATATATCATCGGTATATCACGTGAATTAAAGAATTTTATAACTACCCCAGGATGAGCAAAGCAGATTTTTATTATCTCTTGAGGCTTGTTGGACCAAAGATTGCCAAGCAAGAGCACGTCCTATTTGCAGCCGCCATCTTGTTTGTTTACACCTGACGTCATGTCGGCGGTTTATGCGAGCTGCTTCCCGTCCAGTCGGAAAGTCAATTGCTGCCAATGTCTCGAGCAACAACTGCTCGTGCTTTCCATTTTGGCTAGCAACTGGCGAAATAGAGGCTAGTGTTATTCTAGCTCTTTAAAAAAAAAAAAAAAAAAAAGAAAACAGCAAAATTTAGCCTTGATAAACATGAACAGTGTGGGGAAATTCAAATCTCTTCCCCACTCGCCTTCCCCAACTCTACCCCACCCCTCCCCTTCTATGCCATCCCATGGGGCGGTTAAAGGGAATATAACCTTTTTGAAATATTTTAGAATACAGTAAACGTGTTACTGGTCCTTGCAACAGACTCTAGCGATAAATTGAGCTTGAAAGGAAATGAGGGAATTAAGATAGGTGTTAAATGATGTTGCTACTTATCACTTATCACTTAGAAATTCACTTCATATTTACTTTTGTAGTTCACACTATGGTTCCCTGACTTTACTACTTATTACTTAGAAACTTATTTCATATTTACCTTTGTAGATTTGAGAACAAAGTTCTCAGAAGAATTTTGGGAGTTAAATGGCAGGATAGGATTAGAAATGAAACTTTAGGAGGGATTACTCAAGTGCCATATGTGGATGATATCATGGTGAGGGGTAGATGGAGATGGTTTGTGCAAGCCCTTCGCACTCCCCAAGAGAGGTTAATTCACTAAACTTTCAATTTTAAACTTTCCACAAGGTACTAGAAGACCCAGGCCTACATGGCTGAGGACTATGAAGCATGAAGTGGGAGATGATGAATGGAGAAGTATTGAATTAAAAGCCCAAGATAGAGACGACTGGCGAAATCTAACCGAGGCCCTTTGCGTCAATAGGCGTAGGAGTAGATGATTATGATGAGTTCACACTAGCATACAGTTCCCTGATAAACAAGAGGTCCAGATAAAGTACAACTATTTACTAATAGAAGTACTATAAGTTATTTCTGTGGATCTCTCGAATTTAGGATGTTTAATGATGATACCAATATCTCCGGACCTTTTACAAGGTGTACGGTATAAATACCAACGGCAACAATATCAACAATAATTTAATCATTTTTAATCCTCTAAAGGACAAAGCACTCAGCCATGTCCTTATTCATATCTGAGGTTTTGGCTATTTTCAATAGCACGCTGGTCACTGTGGATAGTTGATGGTGGAAAACTTTAGTCTGATCGCTCATAGCAAACCTACATAGTAGGAGTAGCTTTGCTGATCATGGTGATACATGAAAACCCTTTCACGTAAAGGTATCCCCATTCAGAGAGGGACAGTGTATCATCTTTTCTCACCGTTATCCTTACATTAAGGGGTCGGTTGCTTGATGCGCCCTCTCCAATGCCGTCTATCGAAGGCTTCCTCTTCCACCAAACCTCTTATCTCCATATCATCCTTCACCTTATCTCTCTCGCCATCTAATTTTCTGCCTCCCTCTCGATCTTCTCCCCCTAACAGGTTCCTCCTAAGCCCTCCCCACTCTCTCCTCTTGCGAAGGGTAGAAGAGACTCTTTAGCTATGGTCAGCAGCTCTTCAAGGAGAAGGACACTCCAAAATCAAACCATTATTCTCTAGTCGTGGGTAGTGCCATAGCCGCTGTACTATGGTTTTCCACTGTCTTGGGTTAGAGTTCTCTTGCTTGAGGGTACACTCGGGCACACTATTCTGTCTTATTTCTGTTCCTCCTGTTTTGTTAAAGTTTATATAGGAAATATTTATTTTGGTGGTGTTGTTGTTCTTAAAATATTTCATTTTTCCTTGTTTCCTTTCCTCACTGGGCTACTTTTCCCAGTTGGAGCCCTTGGGCTTATAGCATCTTGCTTTTCCAGCTAGGGTTGTAGCTTAGCTAGTAATAATAGTAATATTAATAAATGCCCACACCATCTCGGGCAGCAGCCAGAAGATTGAATTTATGTAGTAAATTTTTCCGCTCTGTCGTAAATCCAAAAGGGCAGTAAATTTCCGATTATTTTTTTATTTTTATTTTTCAGTAAATTTATCTTTTATTTTCATCTTCCCTGAAAGAAAAATTAGTGACGAATTTGTCATATTATAACTAATGCGATGATTGGTTTAAGGCCGCTCATGAAAGGCAGAGGCAAGGGACAGTGACATTGCCCTATCAAGCAGGACAATGCCCTAGAGACAGACCATATTACATGTGATCAGTACCCAAGCCCCTCTCCATCCAAGCTAGGACCAAGGAGAGCCAGGCAATGGCTGCTGATGACTTCGCAGATAGACCTATAGGCTTCCCCAAACCCCCCATCCGTAGCTCACAATGATGGTGAGGTTGCAGCGACCAGAGGAACTTGACGTGTATGAGCGGGACTCGAACCCTAGTCTGGCAATCACTAGGCAAGGACGCTACCACCAGACCATCACAGACGTAGTTTTTTTTTTTTTTTTTGCTATGGAAAGTGATCTTATTTCAGCATTTATTATTTTTTTTCCTTTCAAGCATTTATTTTTTCTTTATCCTATACCTGAATAATGGTTATATGATAATGTTTATTGGGCTACCCACTGAGTCATCAGCAGCCATTATCTGGCCCTCCCTGATCCTAGCTTGGGTGGAAATTGGGTTTCGGCGCTGATCATATGTATATATACGACTGACCTTTCAACCTTTCGTTATAAGAGAGATAGGGGAGTTGGAATTATATTTCCTTTCTTAATTAATGCTTATCTAACACAAATCAGTATTTTTAAACAGTCTCCTATGCAATATCTACTGATGTGATATATTAGTAACTTTTATCGTATCTTATGGCTGATCAAAATTATGAAGCGTTACGCACCTTCATGATTGTACTTTCCACAAATTGTTCATCTGTTAGATTTACTATGTACGGCGGATACTTGGTTTGCAGTGTTGCTAGTTATGGAATGACTAGAGAGAGAGAGAGAGAGAGGGAGAGAGATACTTCATAAAATCATGATACACGTTTCATGTGGGAGAACAGCCCAGAGCCTTACCTTATTGCCTTATTTTTTGTTTGGGTTCCCCCAGGTCCCTCAGTGTGAGGCACCTCGTATATCCACCAGAGAGTTGCTAATGCATCTTCCGGTGTATTTTGTATCTTCCAGTCTTGGATGGTCTGGGATGCATCTTAGGTATTTATCGAGCTTATTCTTAAACACATCTACGCTCACTCCTGATATGTTTCTTAGATGAGCTGGCAGCACATTAAATAGTCGCTGCATTATCGATGCTGGTGCGTAGTGGATTAATGTCCTGTGCGCCTTTCTCAGTTTACCTGGAATGCTTTTTGCCACTATTAATCTACCTCGGCTTGCTCTTTCTGATATTTTAAGCTCCATGATGTTTTCAGCAATTCCTTCTATTTGCTTCCATGCTTGTATTATCATGTAGCGTTCTCTTCTTTCTAGACTGTATAGTTTTAAAAATTGCAGTCTTTCCCAGTAGTCAAGGTCCTTAACTTCTTCTATTCTAGCAGTATAGGACCTTTGTACACTCTCTATTTGCGCAATATCCTTTTGGTAGTGTGGGTACCATATCACATTGCAGTACTCGAGTGTACTACGCACATAAGTTTTGTAAAGCATAATCATGTGTTCAGCTTTTCGTGTTTTAAAGTGTCTGAATAACATTCCCATTTTTGCTTTACATTTAGCCAACAGTGTTGCTATTTGGTCGTTGCATAACATATTCCTATTTAAAATTACACCAAGGTCTTTAATTGCTTCTTTGTTTGTGATTGTCTCATTATTAGGTCCCTTGTATGCATACACCATTCCTTCTCTGTTTCCATAATTTATTGATTCGAATTTATCGGAGTTAAATACCATCCTATTTATCTCCGCCCATTCATATATTTTGTTTAGATCTCTTTGTAGTGAGTTCCTATCTTCATCACAAGTAATTTCTCTACTTATTCTTGTGTCATCGGCGAAACTTCTCACTACGGAGTTTTCAACATCACAGTCTATGTCTGAGATCATAATAACAAATAGCAGTGCAGCTAATACCGTACCTTGGGGCACACCAGATATTACCTGGGCTTCATCTGATTTCTCGTCATTTGCAACCACTATCTGTTTTCTGTTTTGCAGGAATTCTTTTACCCATTTTCCTATCTTTCCCACAATATTATGCTTTCTCATTTTTTTCTCCAATATGTTATGGTCTACCTTGTCAAAGGCTTTTGCAAAATCTAGATAGATCACATCTGTGTCTTTTTCATTTATCATATTATTGTATATGTTTTCATAGTGTACTATCAGTTGGGTCTGTGTACTTTTTCCAGGTACGAAACCGTGTTGACCCATATTAAACAAATTATTTTTGACCAAATGGTTCATTATTTTCTTTTTTATTACCCTCTCATACACTTTCATAATATGTGATGTTAGACTAACAGGTCTATAATTGCTTGCCTCTAGTCTTGATCCACTTTTGAAGATAGGGGTTATATAAGCTAATTTATGTTTAACATATATCTCGCTCATATCTACACTCTGTCTTAGCAGTATTGCAAGCGGCTTCGCGATAGTGTTTGCAGTTTTTTTTAACAAAATCGCTGGAACTCCATCTGGTCCGGCTGCCGATCCATTTTTAATTTCGTTTATAGCCGTGACAATATCTGCTTCATTAATATCTATATCCGTTAGATATTCAACATTTTTTTCTCTCATTTCTGTTTCATTATTCTCATTCGCAATTCTTGGCGTGAACTCACTCTTATATTTTTCTGCTAATATGTTGCATATTTCCTTTTTTTCATTCGTTACCCGTCCTTCAATTCTTAGAGGGCCTATTTCTATTCTCCTTTTATTCATCTTTTTTGCATAGGAGTAAAGTACTTTGGGGTTTCTTTTTATATTTTGAAGTGTCCTTTCTTCTAAGTCCCTTTTTTCATTTTCTTTCGACTGTATAATCTTTTGTTCTGCATTTTCTATCTTACATTTTATTTCCCTCATTTTCCACACATTTTTTTCTTTTGCAAGATTTTTCTTCCACTTTCTAATTTTCTGAAATAAGATCCTTCTGTCTCTTGGTATGCACGTCTTTTGTTTATTGTTTTTTTTTTGATACATATTTTTCAACAATTTTCTCCAGTATTTTGTACAGTATGTCCGTATTTACCTGTATATTATCACTTATAAATACATTTTTCCATTCTTTTTTCAGTTCTTCATTTATTTCTGACCATTTTATATTCTTACTGTAAAAATTATATTTTCCATATCCTTCCCAAAGTTTTGTGCTTTTATTAAATCTGTGATCACTTGCTTTGGAATGAACTATCAATTCTATGACATTGTGGTCTGAAATTCCCGTGTTATACACTATTATTTCTTTAACGTAATTCACCTCATTCACAAATACTAGATCTAGGACATTTTCCTTTCTTGTTGGAATGTGGTTTATTTGTTGCATATTATGTTCTAATAGCATATCTTGAAGCTTTTCAAATTGCCTCTTATCTTCTGCGCTACTATTACTCTCTTTTTTATATGTATACATACAACCACTTTCTTCTATCCGTTCTTTCCAATCCACGAAAGGAAAGTTAAAATCTCCGGATAGGAGTATATTCCAGTCTTTATGGTTTCTACATATATCATCTATTTTTTCTATTATTATGTCAAACTCCTTAGTATTTTGGGGTCTGTAAACTACAATATTCACTAGTTTTTCAAATTCAAATTCTACCGCAATCAATTCACATTCTGTGTTGCTGTATTTTTCACAGACTTTTCCTTGATTTATGTCTCTTCCATATATTGCGGTTCCCCCTTGATTCCTATTTTTTCTGTCTGATCTATAAGTTTGGAAACCCTTTATCTGGTCATCACTGCCAGTCTCTTGGGAATACCATGTTTCACTTATATTTAATATATCTATTTTTTCAATTTGGGTTAGTTCTTCTAGGAACTCTATTTTCCTTTTAGAGTTACTCGTGACTAAACCCTGTGCATTCATCACTATTATGGTTTGTGTTTCATTTCCATTATTTAATATTGGTAATAATATGGATTCTCCCATGCTTCCTTCCTGTTCTGATATGATGTTCTTTTCTTCATTTCTCGGAATTCTGCCATTAAAAAATCCAACTTTTCCATAATATTTGTTCTTTCGCCTTCATACTTATTTTTGTGTGTAAACTTCAATTATCCCCATATCTGCACCAACCCCTGGCATTATATATGCATTCTTTGTAGTTGGGCTCTATTTGTGGAGATTTAGGTTGAAAGGCCTTTTTTGGTGCATAGTGCGGTATATACGCGGCCGGCTTTTTTGTTTCTTTTTTGTTTCATTTTTGTTTTTCTTTTCAGTTTGCTGAGTTTTCTTACTCTCATTCATAGTTGCAGGATGCATATATCGACATTTTTTGTTGAAACTGCATCCTTTTCCTTCTTTTAGGGTTTTGCATATTTTTGGATGGAGATCTCTGCATTCGTCTCCATATCCGTCTAAATACGCACATTTACCATATATTTCATAATTATGGCATATCTTTGGATGCTTGTAGTAGCATCTTTCGCCAAATTTGCAATTCCCTCTTTTCAGCCTATTACAGACTATATCTTTCTTTTCTTTTTTTTTTTCTTGTTCTTGCTCTTCCCTAAAAGTATGTAGGTCTGGGTAGAGTCTCTTGGGTCTATTATTTGTTTCCATCTGATAATTTATTTCTTCATAAGTATGTTGTTGGATGGCATCATAAGTTATATCAATGATTTCCTCTGCATCCTTACACATATCCTGTTCATTTTTCTCTTCTTCTTCTTCTTCTTCTTCTTCTTCTTCTTCAACTATTTGCAGCTTTAATCTCGACTTAATTATATTTTCTATCCAGACTAAGCATGTTGAGCAGAATACCTTTGTGTCTCTATTTTTTATTTTTGGCTGTATTTCAGCACATGTGGGGTGTGTTGGAACATTACAGGCATTACATTTTCTAATCAGTTGTTGAGGATTATTAATGGAATACCATATCTTACATGTATTACACCATTTTGGCATTTTTTTTCCCAATGCATCAATCAGCATATTCACCATATCGGACTTGTTATTGTTCTTTGATGGAATGTGTTGATTGATGTAGACTTCCTTTATAAGTCTCTTTAACACTTGGATCTTCTTTGGAATTTCTTCAATTATTTTACTGATGTTTTCCGCAGATTTGTTCCAGTCTATTGGATCATATTGTTTCAATATGTCTGCGAATATTTTTCCGTCACACTGGTTGGAGCTGCTAGTGACATCTGTTGTCAATCGGTCGAGCTCCTGTTTCGCCAACTCATGAAATTTGCCTTTGCTGACTCCAGCGATGTCTCTCCACGAGTTGCCTGTGTTATACAAAGCCATCTTGATCAGATTTTTATTAATTCACAAGATAACTATCCTATGCCGACGATTTATCTCATTTTTCTGCCTCAAACTAATCACCGACTATTCACGAAAACTTGTAGCTATATTTCACTCGATAGCCTTTTTGTTATCCGCGTTAAAGAGAGAGAGAGAGAGAGAGATAGAGAGAGAGAGAGAGAGAGAGAGAGAGAGAGAGAGACCCACTCCAAAAGTTCATGATTCACGTTTCATGTAGAACAGCCCAGAGAGAGAGAGAGAGAGAGAGAGAGAGAGAGAGAGAGAGAGAGACCCACTCCAAAAGTTCATGATTCACGTTTCATGTAGAACAGACCAGAGAGAGAGAGAGAGAGAAAGACCCACTCCATAGGTTCATGATTCACGTTTCATGTAGAACAGCCCAGAGAGAGAGAGAGAGAGACCCACTCCAAAAGTTCATGATTCACGTTTCATGTAGAACAGCCCAGAGAGAGAGAGAGAGAGAGAGAGAGAGAGAGAGAGAGAGAGACCCACTCCAAAAGTTCAGGATTCACGTTTCATGTAGAACAGCCCAGTGAGAGAGAGAGAGAGGAAGAGAGAGAGAGAGAGAGAGAGAGAGAGAGAGAGAGAGAGACCCACACCAAAAGTTCATGATTCACGTTTCATGTAGAACAGACCAGAGAGAGAGAGAGAGAGAGAGAGACAGAGAGAGAGAGAGAGAGACAGAGAGAGAGAGAGAGACCCACTCCAAAAGTTCATGATTCACGTTTCATGTAGAACAGACCAGAGAGAGAGAGAGAGAGAGAGAGAGAGAGAGACCCACTCCAAAAATTCATGATTCACGTTTCATGTAGAACAGACCAGAGAGAGAGAGAGAGAGAGAGAGAGAGAGAGAGAGACCCACACCAAAAGTTCATGATTCACGTTTCATGTAGAACAGACCAGAGAGAGAGAGAGAGAGAGAAAGACCCACTCCAAAAGTTCATGATTCACGTTTCATGTAGAACAGCCCAGAGAGAGAGAGAGAGAGAGAGAGAGAGAGAGAGAGAGAGACCCACTCCAAAAGTTCATGATTCACGTTTCATGTAGAACAGACCAGAGAGAGAGAGAGAGAGAGAGAAAGACCCATTCCATAGGTTCATGATTCACGTTTCATGTAGAACAGCCCAGAGAGAGAGAGACCCACTCCAAAAGTTCATGATTCACGTTTCATGTAGAACAGCCCAGAGAGAGAGAGAGAGAGAGAGAGAGAGAGAGAGACCCACTCCAAAAGTTCAGGATTCACATTTCATGTAGAACAGCCCAGTGAGAGAGAGAGAGAGAGAGAGAGAGAGAGAGACCCACACCAAAAGTTCATGATTCACGTTTCATGTAGAACAGACCAGAGAGAGAGAGAGAGAGAGAGAGAGAGAGAGAGAGAGACCCACTCCAAAAGTTCATGATTCACGTTTCATGTAGAACAGACCAGAGAGAGAGAGAGAGAGAGAGAGAGAGAGAGAGACCCACTCCAAAAATTCATGATTCACGTTTCATGTAGAACAGACCAGAGAGAGAGAGAGAGAGAGAGAGAGAGACCCACAAGTTCATGATTCCCGTCTTGTAGAAGCCGAGAGAGAGAGAGAGAGAGAGAGAGAGACTCTCGGCTTCCAAGGGGAAAAGTGGTCTCTCTCTCTCTCTCTCTCTCTCTCTCTCTCTCTCTCATAGACATATATATATATATATATACTGTATATATACATATATATGTATATATATATATATATATAATATACATATGTATACACACACACACATATATATATATATGTATGTATATATATATATATATATACACATATACATATACACACACACACATATATATATATATATATATAATCTATGTGAATGAATAACAATTGATATCTTTTCATAATTTTGTTTAAATTAATATCCAATCAGCAAGAATAAGGTTATTTCTTTCATTGGCTCGATTTTCATATTTTCTTCTTAACTTCTCTATTCATTCATACCTTTCTCTTGTACAATTTGACGTATTTTGCCTTTAATTTCGTAGTTAGAACGGACAGTTTCTCAAACGCCAAAAAAAAAAATACTTACAACTGTTTAAAACTCAAATCGCATTAATCATCATTTTATATCCGTATCAATTAGAAACAAATTAAAGTAAACAATAATATATAAAAAAAATAAGCCCCCATTAGATAAAAACAGATTTGTCAGATATCCTATTGATAAAATCCTTGGATGAGAGATATGTCCCCATCATAGAAAATGTTTCCCGAGATTAAATCATAGACTTACATTCGAGCAAACAAGATGCCACATCCTTAAATCATGACCAAAACTCTAAGATGATTTACGAGGTGCTGACTTTAAAGTAAAGAGAATCTTGTGTGGTGAAAGTCTTATATGATTCGAAATGATTCGATGAAAATTTGAAATGGCGAGTCTTGCCTTACGAGAAGTGTTTTATTTGTTTATTTTTGTGTTAAATTGAATTCTAATTATCTTTGATTATTAGTTTGCTTATTTGTTTAAATCTCGAAATTTTTGCACAACGTTAACGAACTTTTGATGCTTTATTTGCATTTTTAACTAATATTGCATTTTGAGTAATTTCATTTAGAATTCACTTTCCCTTCCTGGCTGAGTTTATTTGGTTCCAGTATTCGTTTTATATTTCTATTATTTTTGCTCCTTATGTTGGTTTTCAAGATTTGTTTCTTATCTTACATAAGCGACTGGTATAAGGCAGATATAATAATTGTCAAAGAATTAACATTTTCATATAGAAGATTAATACCTAAAAATGGTATATTTTGAATAACATTGATGTTTTACGATGAAATATCATTAGATATAAGAAAACCTGAGAATAGGATTTTAATAAATAAATAAAAAGGAACAAAATATGCAAGGATAGGAAGGTAACAATATTCTGATACCCATAAAATCGAAGGTATAAATAAATGTCCGAAGGTATTACTGGGCGATACCAAAAGCAGTAGACAATTAGAATTAGACGTCCTGTAATTTTGATGAAAGAATTAAAGTGTTTTCCACCCAACGAGATTCATATGTTCCTTTAAGAGTTTAAGTGATAAACCTTTTTCAATCATGTAAGTGTGTATGTGTGTGTGTAATACTGTGCAACCCTGATATACATCCACACACACACACACACACACACACACATATATATACATATATATATATATATATATACACATATATATATACACATATATATACATACATACATATATATATATATATATATATATTGTCCACATCTGAGAAGTACACAATGGTAAAACACCCAAAAATATGGAATTCGGACGTTAAGAATTATTTAAAAGCGTAATATGTCCGATTTTGATATAAAATTCTCTCGAATTCCATAAAGATATGGTTCTCCTCTCCATACCTTTTTCATGATAACATTTCCTTAACGTGAGTTCTCTAAAGTTTTATCATCCTTAAATATAACGTTACAGTGAGAAAAAATAAATATGTTAACCGTCTTCTCAAATAAGGTCGTTTCAAGTATGACTTTTGATAACAAAAAAAGCAAAGATTTTTTGTTTCATTTCTTTTATAAACACATTATTATTAATAACAGGGTTATGAAATGAAAAAAAAATAGTTTACTATTTAAGATAATATTTCTTTAGCAATGGGAAAGAAAATATCTTTCTAAACTTTAAAAGACTGAATAAAGGATTGACATCTGGTGTATATTTCCAAATCTTATGTTTTTGGACAAAAGATTTAGGATTTTATTATATGAAAGGGAAACGATACCGTCCACATGTCAAAGGTTGTTCGATTAAGCATATTTCTTGGATGGAGTCACAAAATAAAACTGGATTTTATTCGAAAAATTCCTATTTGGGGTTCAGTATACCCAAAGGGAACGACTGGCGGCATCTTTTTTGTTGAAAATATGTTAAAATTTTCCCAAAAAAAAAAGAAAAAAAAGAGATAATAAATAAATAAATAAATAAATAAATAAATAAATAAATAAATAAATTGTAGCAAACGTGATTTACACTAGTATACCTTTTTTCTCGAATAAATTGATTTACGATTATCAAAATGTGTTTTCATATTGATTTCAAATTCAGAATGGATTCTTTTTCATTTTTTCCACTCCAGAGTATAAGTTGTGCCAGTCATCAGTTGAATATTTTTCGAAAAAAAATATAATCTCTTAAAATCCTATTATAAAAGTTGAGAACAACCATATACCGCATCAAAGGTTTTAAGCTTAATAGGATTGAAGTTCCAAAATATTCTATATGTACTGTACCGAAATTTTTGCGACAAGAGTTGATGTTAAAATAATAATCTATTACAGCAGCAAATCTAATTCTACATACATACTGGTCTTTCCTATAACAGGAAGGAAATGAACGAGAGGTGCTCAGTAAATCCTAAGCATTTTGATGAAGAAAGACTCTATACATATCATTCAACACTTGGCCTAAACACTTTTGTGTAAATTCATAAAAAGTAAAAATTCAAATGCACAATATTCGGTGCACTCGACCATTTTCTTGCATTTCCGAATTTAGAACATTTAAAACTGTTAGCAAAAATCCCATGGAACATAAAGACGGTATGGTTGATACTCTCATATCTTTTGATAGGATTTTTGCATATTTGTCATGGTGTTAATAAATGGATATTGCTGTTCTCAATGCAGAAGTGATAGCGGAATGTTATGATGAAGTGACTGTCTACACTATATAATTTAATAATTGAAAAAAGTATACAACACGATGATACTCCGTAGTATTTGCGAGTTGATGTGTTATCTTAAAAACTTTATCCTGTAAAACTAAATATGTGAAAAACGATTTGTATTTTTTCCTTAAAACAAAATGTAAAGCAACCTCTCATACATGGTTTACACCCAAATGAATAATATCTCATACCGTAAGTTTGATTTACACATATTTGGCTTTACTCTAACTGTGTCTGTCATAAAAGACTATATTATAAAAAATAACACCAAATACACAAAATATATATTTCCCTATAAGGTACCAATAGCTTCATGCAATTTGGCTAATATATATATATATATATATATATATATATATATATATATATATATATATATATATATATATATACAAGAGATTTGACTATTGCGATTTGTGATAATTTATAATCCAGAGGAGTGATTGTCGTTTAAGTTATCAAATACCTGATTCTAATCAAACCGAATTTTGGTAATTTATAAAAGTTGGTAAGATTTTCATAGAATATAACACTATGCTGAAAAACCAATGTCTATAATTCATCCTTGTGGTCATTTTGCGTAACACTAATAGTGAGGAAAGGAAATAAGGAAAAATAAAATATTTTAAGAATAGTAACAATATTAAAATAAATATTTCCTATATAAAATATAAAAACTTTAACAAAACAAAAGGAAGAGAAACTAGATAGAACAGTGTGCTCGGGTGTACCCTCAAGCAAGAGAACTCTAACCCAAGACAGTGGAAGACCATGGTACAGAGGCTATGGCACTACCCAAGATTAGATAACAATGGTTTGATTTTGGAGTGTCCTTCTCCTAGAAGAGCTGCTTACCATAGGTGATTGATTGATTGATTTAAGGTTTTCAGGCATCCTGATTACCAAATAGGTGAAGAGTCTCTTCTATCCCTACCACGAGGAAAGTAGCCACTGAACAATTAGAGTGCAGTAGTTAACCCCTTGAGAGAATAAGGATTGTTTGGCAATCTCAGTGTTGTCATGTGTATGAGGACAGAAGAGAATCTGTAAAGAATCGGCCAGACTATTCGGTGTCTGTGTAGGCAAAGGGAAAGAACCGTAACCAGAGAGAAGGGTCCTATGTAGTACTGTCTGCCCAGTCAAAGGACCCCATAACTCTCTAGCGGTAGTATCTGAACGGGCGGCTGGTGCCCTGGCCAACCTACTACCTATATATATATATATATATATATAGATAGATAGATATATATATATATATATATATATGAGAGAGAGAGAGAGAGAGAGAGAGAGAGAGAGAGAGAGAGAGAGAGAGAGATTAAAAATAAACACGTGTCCCCTATTTGTCCCATGGCGACGAAGTGGACGGACGTGGACTTCAGAAGAGAAAAATGTGGAAAAAGATAAGAGAATATTTATAGTCGCTGTTATTTGGGAGATTGGAAACCAAGAAACCCATTGTTTACGAGGAAACAATAGGGTGACATCATTGATCCTCTACGACATATGAATAGAGGACTGGAATCAGCCCTCGGACCCTGAACTGGCATCTGATACAGTTGCTGAATCAGATTCAGAAGAGATAGACGATGAAACACATATATTTAAACTAGTGTACGTGTCCCGTCAACAATGACAGATTAATGTTTAGATAGATGTGCACATACACGCACACGCGACCCGTACTCAAAATGGTATGAGTACTCCAACTCCCAGCTATCCGAGGGTCGGTGAGAGCTGAACGTGACCGAAAAGATATATATATATATATATATATATATATATATATATATATATATATATATATATATATATATATATATATATATATATATATATATATATATAAGGGATCGAACCATAGCCCCTTCAAATGGGAGGCCAGGTTTTGGTTCTAACCCTGCCAGCAGAGCCTCTGGTGGAATGGTTGGAATCGACCTGGCCTCTAATTTGAAGGGGCTAAGGGTTCGATCCCAGTATGAGATAGAAAAGTATTTCAATTTAAACACGATATTGTGTTGATTTTCCTCCATATATATGTGTGTGTGTGTAGAGAGAGAGAGAGAGAGAGAGAGAGAGAGAGAGAGAGAGAGAGAGAGAGAGAGACTTACTATTAATTATACAGGGGAAATAAGACTACTTTCTGTGTTTGGGGTTACTGCATAACATGTATCAAGTAATAAGGTAATTGTTCATGTTTGCAAAGTACATTAAAGAGAACAATTAATTACATAACGACATTTCTTTAACGAGAGAATGACTTACTCCGGACACCAATACTTTTACATTCCCACGAAAATGGTTTTAGAATCGAATGTAAACATAATTTGCATGCACATCAAAAGCTTCATTGCCTTATTGGAAAGATAAAGTGGAATTTTACATTGGTTGATTGTCCACTGAAATTCATACTTCAATCAGGTTGATATATATATACATATAAAGGTATGAGGGAAAGAATTTTTTTTTTTTTTTTGAAAAAATATATGTTATTGTTAAAATAGTGGTATACGAAAATGCAGACTAGTTAAAATGAGAGAAAGCAGTCCTGCAGGATTTATTACCCTCAGTCCTGCAGGATATCATAGCGATGGAGTGTACAGCCCAAAACTACAACAACAAAAATCTTAGGAACGCAATAAATTTGTGAACGGCTGAATGAAGATATTTTTTAAAACAAACTCAGAACTCTGAGTCCAAAGAAATGAGCTGAAATAAGAAAAAGAAATTGAGACTCTAACAAATTAGATAAAAATAAAGAACAGGAAAACAAGAAAGTGAAAAAATAACTGATTATAGTTGTACCCCTCATCATCCCTCTCATATTTTCATAAATGTTTAGTTCTCCCGTGCTCGTCGCTATATATAGGTTAGTGCTTGTTACCTCCGCCAACCAAGTTGGAAGGAGGTTGTTTTACCCCCTTTTTGTGTGTGTGTTTGTTTGTGAATAGCTTCCTGACCACAATTTTAATCGTAGAGTAATGAAACTTGATTGAATTAACAGTAATGTAAAAAGCTGGAAATTATAAAAATTTGGAACGTCGAGGTCAAAGATCAAGGTCACGGTCAAGCAAAATGTCCAATTGACGTAATCAGCCATAAGTTTCAACATCGTTG
>NC_090736.1:137039819-137042319 GCF_036898095.1 Palaemon carinicauda | reverse complement strand
TAAACATGGTAAATGTTACAATTTCCTGGAGTATCCGAATCTCTATTTATATTTCCTTTGAACATTTTTATATCAAAAGTTCAGCAGAAAATGGCCGAAATAGATCTTTTCAAACATCTCAAATGAAGGACCGAGACTTTCCATCTTTTCATAGATATCGTTCATCTATGAAACATTCCCTTTTCTAAAATCTGAAATTGTTGACATTTTCTATTTCAAAAGAAATCGAAATTTTAGCCTAATTTGCCTTTTTTCCTTTTTGACGGATCTCTTCATTTACCTTTTCAAGAAGTGTGTTTTAAGTTGATTACGAATCTCATATCTATACATAGAGTTAATTTGTCTCCATACCGGGAATTAAAATTCAGGATAAGAAACGTAACTGGTGGCAATTTATAGGTGTGTTCTATTCAATGATTATAACCAACATAATAAATAATCTTGAGTGGAATGTCGAAATTTTCGTGCTTATTTTTCTAGTACATTTCTTTATCGTATTTTTTATCTATTTTAAGAGTAACTGAGAAAATTCTAATAAAATTTTCAATTAACTATGATGGCGACCAAGAAGGCCAATAAACGGAACATTAATTTAAAAGTCTTAAGAGAAAGGAAAACTATGACCGAAAATTTCCTGAAAAAAAAAAAAACCCTTTATCAGAATAGATTACTCTATAATTAGAAGTCGTATTTTAAATAGTTCATTTTAATCCAAAGTGCAATTTGTCGATTCACCACAGTGTATAAGAATAGTAAAGATGGGATAACAAAAATGACTGAAAACGATGATGTTAAATAATCCCAATTATTCTTTCACAATCAATCAGACTACGGAACAACATTTTTTTTAATTAGAGTACAGCAATTGTTAGAAGACGCCGAAGAAGCATCGATTTACACTGGCTCCTGATTAAAGCGAGAATTGAATTTAAAATATGTACAATAACCCACCAAGTTATCGGAACCGGTCGTCCAAAATACTTGAGAAAATTGCTACATATTGCGCATCCAACAAATCGTATCGACACGAAAATAGTTACAGATGGCTTCAAACTGTTGGAACCTAAATATGTGTCTACTTTAGGTTCCAGAGCCTTTAAATATGCGGCCCCGAGACTATATAATAACCTCCCACGAAACATTCGAATGATTGAAGACATAAGGCTTTCAAGAGGAAACTGAAGACTTTCTTATTTCAACAGTCATACATCAGTGACGATTTAACAGCAAATGAACAATACGCGATACGAAACGTAAAATCCTCTGAACAAACAAGGTAAAACGACAGTGGAGGTCCTATAGAGAGTGGGGTTCTCCTGCTGTATGGGACCGGAAAAGCAGCCATCAAAGTAAAGTAAAGTAAGTAATTAGTAGCAAAATGAGAGGGTGGTTAAGGGATAGGAGTGTTCAAATCAAAGGTAATATTGCTAAATAGACGATATGGAGCATTCGTCTTTACCATCCAGCAGTAGTTTTGCTGGGAACATTTATTTCTTAAGAAACAGAAACTCCTGTTGTTATGCATTGAATGAACTTTAAAGGAGGATATTAATAGTGGCAATTAAAGTGATTAGTATTTGAACTTTATATAAAATTATCAAATTCCATTTTGAGAATTCTTCAAAAATGACAGATTATTCGAAGTGAATTATCACAACTGAGTTATAAGCGACTTATTTTCAAGGCCAGAGTAAAGCCTTTTACATAAGTATTCATTTTCAAAAGTCAAAAAGAACGCAAGGGACTTTTCCTAGAATCCCAGATCCCATTGAAGCCTGTCAGGAAAAAAAAAAAAAAACTCGCTATTCGTCAGCTTCCATTCAAGATATCCTTAGAGGATAGATTTAACATTTACCGGTGTTACATATTAAAAAAACTGAGCTTTATACAAGACTACGTTCATAAAAAGTTTTTTTTTTCACTGGAAAAGACTGAAAAGGCTAAACTAGATTATAAAACTCTTATTCTCATTCCAGGTATAGATTCTACATAAAAGGGAATATTACAGAATTGAAAGTGGAATCATAAAGGCGGAAGTGTGTCTGGAGAGTGAAATTAAATATCATTCACTTTTATGAAATTAAATATTCACTATTATAAAACTGAATATTATTAACTTTTATAAAATTGAATATTGTTCACTTTTGAAAAACGAAATATTATTCACTTTTATAAAACTAAATATTATTCACTTTTCGAAGCAACGACGGACGGAAATACCAGTCCAGCATATGTTGATACTTCGCTATGGATGCGCCTTAATAATGTTAAATGCAAAATCATCTAATCCATTTACCAATTCTCTATTCATTAGGAACTTTTCAATATTTTGCTAAACCTGATCATTAAATGATAAATTTAACATGACATAAAGTTAAATCTGAATTTCCTTCATATTATCCAACGTTATTATTTAGTCACTAATGTTATGCATTGCATAACAGTAATTATAGCATGATTGATTATAAAAAACCTTTTTACTAACTCTGGAATTAGTCCA
>NC_090736.1:137024819-137029819 GCF_036898095.1 Palaemon carinicauda | reverse complement strand
AAAAACTGCTATGAAAAAAAATAAAGTTTTATTACTTAAACATTTAATTAAAAATATAAAAAAATGCTATGAAAAAAAAATCAAGTTTTATTACTCAAACATTTACTTAAAAACATTAAAAAATGCTATGAACAAAAGATAAAGTTTTATTACTTAAACCTGTTCTTAAAAAACATTAAAAACAATGAAAACAATTAAAACAAATAAAGTATTATCACTTGAATCCAACCCTAAACCCTTGAATACAGAATAGCTCTTATAATCCGATAAAATGTCACACAGGGTTTTCTACCAAAACATAAATTTCTTTCTTTACTAAAAACACTGCATTCGCATAGAAGCTTTTTTATGGTTCAAATTATATCACACACGATGCACTTTTAAACTATCTTGTGTGGTGTGGTCTGCATTGCAGAAAACAACCATATATGTTTTATATCAAAAAGAATATCTACGTATCCCGTAAAAAAATAAAAAATGCTTATCCGTTCTAAAATAAAAATATTCTGGTCATAAAAAATGTATATTGTCGGTTCTGTAAATAAAGACAATCTGTTTGTACTATGAAAACTATATATTGATAAAACATTGGATATGCAGTAACTTTAACCATCTGCAAAGGGTTGTCAAATTTAATTTTGGAAGTGAATAAAGTTTCTTACAATAGGTGTCTAAGACAAAGAAAAACTATTACTGTTATGCTCCTTGATATTACATTTACAAGATAAAATGCTGTACTGGTTCATAAAAATAAGTATATGAAATAGATGATTGAAATGCATATTGAAATCCATATATTATGGCCTCTTCTATTTCTTACGTTTAATAATGTATAAAAATATCTGGTCGCATTTACAGTTGTCTTAGCATCAACTTCACAACACTTATGAGAAATGACTGAACCAAGTTAACTAGAGGTATAAGGTACCAAACAGTCACTTTCATTATAAGTACCGAATAAAACTTAGACTTGAGTTGCTTTACCATGCAAATGTTTTCCAAATCTACATTTTCAATTAACTATTTCTAAATTATGTTACCCTTAGTTACAGAAGTTGCAACAATAACATGTCCTATATATATATATGTATATATATATATATACACATATATATATATGTACATATATATACAAAGAAAAAAAATTGACTGCCTGATATAATATCTAGGCATCAGTTTTCTACCCACCTACATGAATTGCATGGTCGTATTCATTTATTATACATATATATGCATACACACACAAACACACGCACAAACGTATATATATATATATATATATATATATATATATATATATATATATGTACAGTATATATATATATATATATATATATATATATATATATATATATATAATATATATATATATATATATATACCTACGTTATGTGTATATATACACATATGTACGTACACTGTTAAAAGAAACCATAATTCTAATCGGAAATTCCCCGTAAAAATATCCTGTTCTTAGCCGTATTTCAAAAAATTACAGTCGACCGTAGTCTTGCCATATTTTTTTATTATCTTTTACGGGTTGGTAACTGCAATATCACTCCTTTACGTCAATATATCCATTATTAAAACGGCAAATGCCTGGCAACATTTCTAAAGTTTTACTCGTTTTTACGGCAATTTTTTAAGTAGAGAGAGAGAGAGAGAGAGAGAGAGAGAGAGAGAGAGAGAGAGAGGAGAGAGAGAGAGAGAGAGAGAGAGAGAGAGAGTTGCCATCTACTACTGTCTATCATTAAGAGCTATAAAACAGCGCCGTCTAGACGGTCTTTCTCGAGGGACGCTAATACTGAATGATGGCAGAAACTCAAGAGTAAATATCTCAGGCTTATTGTAAAGGTCCTTTTTTACTGTGGAGGATACCAGGATCTGGTGGACTGTTCCTATTCACTAAGAAGCAAGCAAAAGAAATTCCTACAACATCTTTCTGTAGCTCTCTCTCTCTCTCTCTCTCTCTCTCTCTCTCTCTCTCTCTCTCTCTCTCTCTCTCTCTCTCTCTCTCTCTCTCTCTCTCTCATATATATATATATATATATATATATATATATATATATATATATATATATATATATATATATATATATATATATATACACACACACACAGTAATGTTAATGATGGTGAATATATTTTACGGGGAAACGGACACGTATACGCACACATACATACACACACACACAACATATATATATATATACATATATATATATATATATATATATATATATATATATATATATATATATATATATATATATATATATATATATATAAAGGGACAATATATTCGAATAACTTCATTCAAACATAAAAAACTAAATAATATGCTAAATTATTCTCCTGTCCAGTTTACGACGATATTATGCGAGAATTGAAATAGCACATCGGAATTCTTCACGTTGCGTCATTCTACTATAATTCTGCTAAAATTAGAAAAAATAATAGAAAAGTAATAATAATAAATAACCTTCCCTTATGCAATAGCGCTTGCTCATGAAAGAGGATGAAATACTTAAATAATTGATTTTATAACGTATGATAAAACAAAAAATCTGACTTGAGTTATTCTTAGTTTTTGGAAGATGGTTGTAACATTACGCGAAAGTCTGACAAGTCTCTTTGGAAAAGGTCCTTAGGATACATCAGTTTTTTGTATGACGTTTATTTAAGGCTCTAATTTTATACGTTAAAAGCAATATTAGCTTTGGTTCTAAAAGAATTACGTTCATAACCCAAATGATATCTTCAATTTTCCAAAGGAGTAACAAATACATTTCCTTGTGAAGAGAAATAATATTAAATCGCATTTTGTATGAACCATTCTCAATCACATTACAGAAATACAGAAAAACTGTATTCATGAGTATTTGTTTCCCTAAATTCGCTAGATTGCAGTTCGCGAAATACGGTATTGTTTGGCTGACATCCGCCGCATTTACTTGCAATACTTAATACTTATTTCACATTACTTCGACTTGCAACCAGAGTCGGCTCATGTGACCCCTTCAAGCAGTATAGAATTCCTATAAACTGTTAAAAAATCTCGTAATTGTAATTGGAGACTCTCCGTAAAAATATACTGTTCTCAGCCTTATTTCAGTAAAATACAAGGGACCGTAATTTTACCTTACTTTGTTATTATCTTAACTGGTTGGTGACCGTAATATCACTACTTTACGTCAACATATCCGTTCTTAAAACGGTAAAAGTCCTGGAATAAATGTTGCCAGGCATTTACCGTTTTTAATGCAATATTTCAACAATGTAGTTGCGGTATCACAGAGTGATCGGGTGAAGTGACGTGCGTGAAATCCATCTAATGCCTGAAATTGTGCAAAGGAATATCATCCGATGTGATCCGATTATGAGACCTGAACAGCGACGAGACAGTCAGACCACGGGATACCGCAGTTCCTGGAGTAGTTAGTTATTGCTCCGCTGTTTAAGTGTCTGTCCTTTTGCCCAGGATTGGTGTAGTCTTCTTGCGCAGGATGCTGTGATATATATTTGCATTTCTTTAAATTTGCTGAATTACATTGTTTGTTCTAATTCTAAGTTTGTATAGATGGGAGAAGAAGAAGAAGAGACTCGGTTTTGTTTGTTTTTTCAATCGAAATGAAAATTACAAAAATTCAATTATATAACTGATATTATGAGTCTATGTTCTATATCGAATTACGCATTTGCCATCTTTTTAGTAACTTTGTTTTTATCAAATAACTGTAGCTTTCGTAACAAACTAACATCTTGATGAAACACCTCGTAAATTCGAGCATTCTTACTATGACGGGAAAACCAATTTTTTTACATATACAAAGTACTTGAATATTTGGCGGCAATTACTCGTAACTCTGTATACTTTGTATAGTCTTCTAAAGACATGCTTTGCTTTACGAACTGGTCTTTTTAATTCTGCAAATGAGAAAAAATAATTAAAATAAGCGATCCAGAAAGTGAACAAGTTCAAATTGAAGTAAACCGCGCCTCAAAAGGAAAATTTGTACCACATATAGCGAAGGGAATATTTGGGTACATAGAATTTCCCTCGAAATACTGTTGATGCTTGAATTAAGACCACAAGAGAACAAAGCACTTGGTAATGAGAAGAAATGCCAGGTCACGTAACTCCTTTCGCTTTAAGCACAGACTTACTGTAGTATGAACTTTGACCTTGAACTCTGATCTTTCGGTTATGACAAGAATCCACACCCTCACCGAATACTGTTTCACTGCTTTGGTAATATCTATATTCTCTTGGAAAACAACTGCAAAATTCTAAGAAATTTCCCTTACTTTATATCTGATACTAAAGTACTGTTTGTAATTAGCCGGTGGGTGGGGATAAGCCTTTGTAATTCTTGAATACCAATCTCTATTGTTGTAGTATTAGCGTACGAGACCTGTCAAAAATGATTGCTAAATATTTAGATAGATGTGCACACCCCTCTCACCGTGGTATGACTACTCGTTCTCCCCTCACCCGAATGGGAAAAGCTGAGCGTGGCCGGTAAAAATATCTTGCTTTTCCAACTAGGGTTGTAGTTTAACTAATAATAATAATAATAATAATAATAATAATAATAATAATAATATAGCCAGACACTTGCTCTATATTATAATAGGGGAGATTCATTTGAAATAGACACACACATGTGTGAATGTGTTACCTCTTGCCAACTTCGTTGACCACGGCAGAAATAATTTGTTTGAATATCATTGTTAAAATTAAGTAATAATGTATCAGGCAAAAAACACCTCTGCAGTTTAGCCGTTTTCAGTATAAAAGAAATGACTTCCATGCTTTAGAGCACTGCACTCAAGGATTCGTATAATTTGGGACATGTGGTCCAGCATTGGTGACAGGAAGGCCATTCATCTAAGGATGTGATGGGCTATTGGAAACGTTCCTTCCTGACGATCTAAGTACTGGACTTTGAGTCCTGGTCAAGAACGATAGTTTCTTGTAGTGTCTGCAACCTCACCGT
>NC_090736.1:137014819-137017319 GCF_036898095.1 Palaemon carinicauda | reverse complement strand
GACTTATTTTCAAAGCCTTTTACATAAGTAATCAATTTCAAAAGACAAAAAGAATGCAAGGGACTTTTCCTAGAATCCCAGATCACATCGAAGCCTGTCAGGAAAAATACACAAAACCTCGCTATTCATCAGCTTCTATTCAAGATGTCCTTAGAGGATAGATTCAACATTTACCGGTGTTACATATTAAAAAAACTGAGCTTTATACAAGACTACGTTCATAAAAAGTTTTTTTTTTTTTTTTTACTGGAAAAGACTAAAAGGCTAAACTAGATTATAAAGTTCTTATTCTCATTCCAGGTATAGATTCTACATAAAAGGGAATATTACAGAATTGAAAGTGGAATCATAAAGGCGGAGAGTGAAATTAAGTATCATTCACTTTTATGAAATTAAATATTATTCAATTTTGTGAAATTAAATATTCACTATTATAAAACTGAATATTATTCACTTTTATAAAATTGAATATTGTTCACTCTTGAAAAATCGAATATAATTCACTTTTATAAAACTAAATATTATTCACTTTTCGAAGCAACGACGGATGGAAATACCAGTCCAGTATATATTGATACTTCGCTATGAATGCGCCTCAATAATGTTATACACAAAATCATGTAATCCATTTACCAATTCTCTATTCATTAGGAACTGTTCTACATTTTGCTAAACCTGATCATTAAATGATAAATTTAACATGACATAAAGTAAAATCTGAATTTCCTTCATATTATCCAACGTTATTATTTAGTCACTAAATAGGCTTATTGAGAAAGTCTTTCAAGATTTTTGGTGATCAATCTATTCTGAAGAAGTGTTTTAATTCTTTCATTCTACCTTGTTTTGAGTATTGTTCTCCTGTCTGGTCTTCAGCTGCTGATTCTCATCTTAATTTGTTGGAGAGAAACTTACGGTCTATTAAATTTCTTATTCCTGATCTAGATATTAATCTCTGATACCGTCGTTCAATTAGTTCATTATGCATGTTGCATAAGATTTTTCATAACTCTGACCATCCTTTACATTCAGATCTCCCTGGACAATTCTATCCTGTTCGTAATACTAGGCAGGCAGTTAATTCTAATAGCCAGGCCTTCTCCATCACGAGGCTCAATACTACGCAGTACTCTAGAAGTTTTATTCCAGCTGTTACCAAGTTGTGGAATGATCTTCCGAATCAGGTGGTTGAATCAGTAGAACTTCAAAAGTTCAAAGTTGGAGCAAATGCTTTTTTGTTGACCAGGCAGACATGAGTCTTTTTATAGTTTATTTATGACATATTTGTTTTTGATGTTTTTAATAGTTTATATATGACATGTCTGTTTTGACGTTGTTACTTATTTTAGAATAACTTAATGTTAATTTGTTCTCTTCATTTATTTATTTCCTTATTTCCTTTCCTCACTGGGCTATTTTTCCCTGTTGGAGCCCCTGGGCTTATAGCATCTTGCTTTTCCAACTAGGGTTGTAGCTTGGATAGTAATAATAATAATAATAATAATAATAATAATAATAATAATAATAATAATAATAATAATGTTATGCATTGCATAACAATAATTATAGCTTGATTGATTATTAAAAACATTTTTACCAACTCTGGAATTAGTCCATTTAAGTTTAAACTAAATTGCTCAAATTGAAAGGAAAAATTTCATAGGCCTTAACTGACAGATATTCTTTTCCCACGAAATAATTAAATCCAATGCTCTCTCTCTCTCTCTCTCTCTCTCTCTCTCTCTCTCTCTCTCTCTCTCTCTCTCTCTCTCTCTCTCTCTCTCTTTGTGTGTGTGTGTGTGTGGAAAATCACCTTAAAATGTAATTTCTCAGGAAAAAGTCCCTTATTATACGGGCAATGTCTAATTACTCATATCCCTTCGGGGCATCTCAATACCAAGACAGGTGCTGAGAGAGATTAATGAGGAAAGGAGGAGAAATTGTAAGGGAGGAGATATGAAAGGTAAACCAAGATTGACGGAAGATACAAACGAAAGGAGGAGGGAAACGTGATGATGGGGAAGAGGGGAGGACGAATGAAGATAAGAGGAGTGATCGATGAAAGGAAAATGAGTGATACATGAGAAGAGAAAAAGATGCAATGGTGAATGCAAGGTCACTGTAGTGAAAGAAAGATAAAAGAATAGAAAGATCGATGAATATTGTAGTAAAGGAGGAGAGAAAAACAAATCGAAAATTGGAGAAAAGTCATGTCGATTAAAAAATAAAAACGGGAAATAAGAAAGATGATAACACAAGAACAAATAAGTGAGAGTGAAGAGTGGGGAAATAGCAAGGAGTGATTTTGTTTTGATTTATTTAAGGTTTTCTGAACGATGCGAAGATAATAAGGTACAAAAGAAAGAGAAGGGATTGGTAGTGTTGTGGAGGAAAGGGAAAATATAGCTTTAAATGTTGATATAAAACAAATAAGAAAACTCAAACAAATAACATAACAGGACGATGAATATTTCACATATAGTTTTTGCAATATAAGCAA
>NC_090736.1:136994819-137007319 GCF_036898095.1 Palaemon carinicauda | reverse complement strand
GCTGGGGACTTGACAGGTAGACCTATATGCTACCCTCAAACAACCCATTCTTAGTTCACAAGGATGGTGAGGTTAGGAACACTATAAGAAACTGTCCAGCTTGAGCGGGGACGTTTCCAATAGCCCACCACAACCTTTCTTTCCCTTTATACAAGAGTTACAGAACAACCTAAATTGATTTAAAATAATATCTACAATTTCTTTCATATTTCAAAGTTTGTTTGTAACGAATTTCCATTTGCAAATCAAAATAATCGAACAACATGATTGTTTACACAAATGGTTGTTGTCCATGACCTTGTTTACTTTCCATGATGAAATCTATAGAATGGTTAAGGAGGGTTCAATGTTTAGTTCAAATACGAATTAGGTATGTCTTCACTCGTGTTTCAATATCAATTCATAGTAAATTTATCAATTATTATCATTATTATTATTATTATTATTATTCTTATTATTAGTATTATTACTTGCTAAGCTATAACCCTAGTTGAAAAAGCTGGATGCTATAGGCCCAATGGCCCCAACAGGGAAAATAGCCCAATTAGGAAAGGAAAAAAGGAAAAATAACAATTTTAAGAACAATAACATTAAAATAAATATTTCCTATATAAACTAAAAAAAAAACTTTAACAAAACAAAAGGAAGAAAAATCAGATGGATAGTATACCCTAGTGTACCCTCAAGCAAGAGAACTCTAACCCTAGATAGTGGAAGACCATGGTACAGATGTTATGGCACTACCCAAGACTAGAGAAGAATTGTTTGATTTCGGAGTGTCCTTCTCCTAGAAGAGCTGCTTACCATAGCTAAAGAGTCTCTTCTACCCTTACCAAGAGGAAAGTAGCCATTGAACAATTAGTGCCGTAATTAACCCCCAGGGTGAAGAAGAATTTTTTGGTAATCTCGGTGTTGTTAGGTGTATGAGGACAGAGGAGAATCTGTAAAGAATAGGCCAGACCATTCGGTGTTTGTGTGTAGGCAAAAGAAAATGAACCGTAAACCAGAGAGAAAGATCCAAAGGACGTGAAATGATGAAAATGTATAAGGCGTGAAATATTCTAAATTGGGAAATGCTTCTCGAGGGATGATTTTATTTCAATTGGAAAAATACCCGACAGTCGTGTTCTGTATGTGATGAATGAACGACACTTGTTCTCTGTATTTCTGAGAACTGTATCATTATTAAAAGGGGAAAGAGAGATTAGTCATCCCATGGAATCAAACTCGACTCTTGGAAAATTGCTAAAAAAGAAAAAATCTGTTTTATTACTTAAACCTGTCTTCAAAAACGTTAAAAAAGTCGCTATGAACAATAAATAAAATTACTTAAACCTTTAGTTGAACAAGTTAAAAAACTGCTATGAAAAAAAAATCAAGTTTTATTGCTTAAACCTTTACCTTAAAACATTAAATGAACAAAAGATCAAGTTGTATTACTCAAACATTTACTTAAAAAAAAATAAAAAAAATGCTATGAACGAAAGATCAAGTTTTATTACTTAAACCTATCCTTATAAAACGTTAAAAACAACAATGAACAAAAAATCAAGTTTTATCACTTAAACCCAACCCTAAACCCTTAAATACAGAATAGCTCTTATATTCCGATAAAATGTCAGACAGGGTTTTCTGACCAAAACATAAATTTCTTTGTTTACTAAAAAACACTGCATTCGCATAGAAGCTTTTTTAAGGTTCAAATTATGTCACACACGATGCACTTTTAAACCATCTTGTGTGGTGTGGTCTGCATTGCAGAAAACAACCATATATGTTTTATTTAAAAAAAGAATATCTACGTATCCCGTACAAAAATAAAAAAATGCTTATCCGTTCTAAAATAAAAATATTGTGGTCATAAAAAATGTATATTGTCGGTTCTGTAAATAAAGACAATCTGTTTGTACTATGAAAACTATATATTGATAAAACATTGGATATGCAGTATATTCAACAATCTGCATATGGTTGTCAAATTTAATATTGGAAGTGAATAATGTTTCTTACAATAGGTGTCTACGACAAAGAAAAACTATTAGTTATGCTCCTTGATATTACATTTACAAGATAAAATGCTGTACTGGTTCATACAAATAAGTATATGAAATAGATAACTGAAAAGCATATTGAAATCCATATATTATGGCCTCTTCTATTTCTTACGTTTAATAATGTATAACAATATCTGGTCGCATTTACACTTGTCTTAGAATCAACTTTGTTAACGCCAATCAGATATGATTGAATCGCGTTAACTAGAGGTACCAAGGTACCAAACAGTCACTTTCATTATAAGTACCGAATAAAACTTAGACTTGAGTCGCTTTACCATACAAATATTTTCCAAATCTACATTTTCAATTAATTATTTCTAAATTATGTTACCCTTAGTTACAGAAGTTGCAACAGTAACAGCTCATATATATATATATATATATATATATATATATATATATATATATATATATATATATATATATATATATATATATATATATATATATAAATTTTGACTGCCTGATATAATATCTAGGCCTCAGTTTTCCAACCACCTACAATAATTATATGGTCGTATTGCATGGTCGTAATTACATGAACGTATATATATATATATATATATATATATATATATATATATATATATATATATATATATATGTATATATATATATATACATATATATATATACTTACGTTATGTGTATATATACACATATGTACAGTACATACACAGTTAAAAGAAACCGTATTTCTAAAGGGAAATTCACCGTAAAAATATACTGTTCTTAGCCGTATTTCCAGAAAATACAGGCGACCGTAATTTCTACCCTACTTTGTTATTATCTTTTACGGGTTGATGACCGTTACATCACTCCTTTACGTCGATATACCCGTTTTTAAAACGGCAAATGCCTGGCAACATTTCAGGAGTTTTACTCTTTTTTACAGCAAATTTTTAAGTAGAGAGAGAGAGAGAGAGAGAGAGAGAGAGAGAGAGAGAGAGAGAGAGAGAGAGAGAGAGAGATTCCTACAGAAAGATGTTGTAAGAATTTCTTTTGCTTGCTTCTTAGTGGAGAGAGAGAGAGAGAGAGAGAGAGAGAGAGAGAGAGAGAGAGAGAGAGAGAGAGAGAGTTGCCATCTACTACTGTATATCATTAAGAGCTATAAAACAGCGCCGTCTAGACGGTCTTTCTCGAGGGACGCTAATACTGAATGACGGCAGAAACTAAAGAGTAAATATCTCAGGCTTATTGTAAAGGTCGTTTTTTATACTGTGGAGGCTGACCAGCATCTGGTGGACTGTTCCTATTCACTAAGAAGCAAGCAAAGGAAATTCTTACAACATCTTTCTGAAGGAATCTCTCTCTCTCTCTCTCTCTCTCTCTCTCTCTCTCTCTCTCTCTCTCTCTCTCTCTCTCTCTCTCTCTCTCTCATATATTAGTGTACACACACACACACACACTCATATATATATATATATATATATATATATATATATATATATATATATATATATATATATATATATGTGTGTGTGTGTGTGTGTGTGTGTGTGTGCGTGCGCACGCGTTTGTGTGTATAAAGGAACAATAGATTCGAATAACTTTTTTCAAACATAAAAAACTAAATCATTCGTTAAATGATTCTCCTGCCCAGTTTACGACGATACTGTACAAGAATTGAAATACTGTATCTTATCGAAGTTCTTCACGTTGTCATTCTAATTCTGCTAAAATTGGAAAAAATAATAAAAAAGTAATAATAATGAATAACCTTCCCTTATACATTAGGGCTTGCTCAATAAAGAGGATGGAATACTTAAATAATTGATTTCAAAGCGTAGGATAAAACACAAAATCTGACTTGAGATATTCTTAGTTTTTGGAAGATGGTTGTAACATTACGCGAAAATCTGGCAAGTCTCTTTGGAAAAGGTCCTTCGGAAACATCAGTTTTTTGTATGACGTTTATTTAAGGCTCTAATTTTATACGTTAAAAATAATATTAGCTTCGGTTATAGAAGAATTACTTTCATAACCGAAATTATATCTTCAATTTTCCCAAGGAGTAACAAATATATTTCCTAGAGAAGAGAAATACAATTAAATCCATTCTGTAAGTCCCATTCTATATAACATTACAAAAGTACCGAAAAACTGTATTCATGATTATTTGTTTCTCTAAATTCGCTAGATTGCAGTTCGAGAAATACGGTATTGTTTGGCTGACATCCGGCTGCATTTATTAGCAATACTCAAACTTATTTCACATTATTCGATTTGTACCCTGAGTCAGCTCATGAGGCCTCTTCATGCATTAATTTCAATCGAAAATTCTCCGTAAAAATATACTTTTCTCAGCATTATTTCAGTAAAATACAGGCGACCGTAATTTTACCTTACTTTTTTTTATTATCTTTTACTGGTTGGTGACCGTAATATCACTCCTTTACGTCAATATATCCGTTCTTAAAACGGTAAAAGTCCTGTTATAAATGTTGCCAGGCATTTACCGTTTTTAATGCAATATTGTAACAGTGTAGTTGCGATATCACAGAGTGATCGGGTGAAGTGACGTGCGTGAAATCCATCTAATGTCTGAAATTGTGCAAAGGAATATCATCCGATGTGATCCGATTATGAGACCTGAACAGCGACGAGTCAGGCAGACCACAGGATACCCCAGTTCCTGGAGTAGTTAGTTATTGCTCCGCTGTTTAAGTGTCTGTCCATTTGCCCAGGATTGGTGTAGTCTTCTTGCGCAGGATGTTGTGATATAGATTTGCATTTCATTAAATTTGCTGAATTACATTGTTGTGGTAATTCTAAGTTTGTAGAGAAGAAGAAGAAGAAGAAGAAGAAGAAGAAGAGATTCGGTTTTTCTTTTCAATCGAAATGAAAAGTACACAAATTTAATTACATACCTGATATTATGAGACTGTTTTGTACGGAATTACGCATTTGCCATCTTTCTAGTAACTTTGTTTTTATCAAATAACTGCAGCTTTCGTAACAAACTAGCATCTGTATAGTCTTCTAATGATATGCTTTACTTTACGAACTGGTCTTTTCAATTCTGCAAATGAGAAAAAAAAAATAATTTGAAAAAGTGATCCAGAAAGTGAACAAGTTCAAATTGAAGTAAACCGCTCCTCAAAAGGAAAATTTGTACCATATATAGCGAAGGGAATGTTTGGGTGCATAGAATTTCCCTCGAAATACTGTTGATGCTGGAATTAAGACCACAAGAGAACAAGAGCACTTGATAATGAGAAGAAATGCCAGGTCACGTAACTCCTTTCGCTTTAAGCACAGACTTACTGTAGTATGAACTTTGACCTTGAACTCTGATCTTTCGGTTATGACAAGAATCCACACCCTCACCGAATACTGTTTCAATGCTTTACTAATATCTCTATATTCTCCTGGAAAACACCAGCAAAATCCTAGGAAATTTCCCTTAATTTATATCTCATACTAAAGTACTGTTTGTAATTAGCCGGTGGGTGGGGATAAGCCATAGTAATTCCTGAATATCAACCTCTATTATTGTAGTATTAGCGTACGCAACCAGTCAAAAATGATAGCTAAATATTTACATAGATGTGCACACACATGCACACCCCTCTCACCGTGGTATGACTACTCACCCTCCCCTCACCCAAGGGACGGGGGAGAGCTGAGCGTGGCCGGAAAAAAAAAACATCTTGATTTTCCAACTAGGGTTGTTGCTTAGCAAATATTATTATTATTAATAATAATAATAATAATATTAATAATAATTATAATATTAATAATAAGAGAAATAATAATAATAATATAGCCAGACACTTGTTCATTATTATAATAGAGGAGATTCATTTGAAATACAGTTATACTCATGGACATGGGTGAATGTGATACCTCTTTTCAACTTCGTTGATCACGGTAGAAATAATTTGTGCTTGAAGATCATAGTTAAAATCAAGTAATAATGTATCAGGCAAAAACACCTCTGTAGTTTATCCGTTTTAAGTAAGGATGAAATTAATTCCATGCTTTAGAGCACTGCAATCAAGGGTTCATGGAATTTGGGACATGGTCCAGCACTGGCGACAGGAAGGCTATTCATCTAAGGATGTGGTAGACTATTGGAAACGTTCCTTCCTGACGATCTATGTACTGGGGTTTGAGTCCTGCTCAAACTCGATAGTTTCTTGTAGTGTCTACAACCTCACCGTCCTTGTGAGCTAATGATGAGAGGGGGTCTAAAAGTCTCCTTGCCGCGTCATCGGCAGTCATTGCCTGGCCCTCCCTAGTCCTAGCTTGGGTAGAGAGTAGGGCTTAGCCGCTGATCATAGGAATAAGTTGTCAGTTTCTAGGGAATTGTAACTGTTCCATGCCTCTGTCCTTCTTGAACGGCCTTTAAACCCTTAAAAGGAACTTTGAAATAATAGTTGAAGGAGGTCGAACAGCAAAAAGGAAGAATAGAATACATTCTCAAATTGGCTCTGTTATATAACTGGTAAAATTTCTCATGCCTAAAATATCAGGATCGTTGTAGATTTTCTGGTCGGTCCGGACAGACACGGGATCTTCCAACTATGCAGTCCGCAAAAATTACCAGACATGTATTTACAAAAAAGCTTTTTATGTTATTGGGTATAAAATCATGTTCAAGAGACACTTCGCCGACTTTATGTAATGGATACAGTACCAGCCTTAATAGGCAGACTCATAAGCATCGTCGTATTTTTAAAATTTTAAAAATTACCGAAATATCTGGTGCCCAGTAAAGTTTTATAGAAGTTACTAAAGTACATTTAATAATGCTGGCAAAAAGATTTGTAAAGTGAGAGAGAACTTACTACTATTAGTTTTCATAATAGTATAATCTATTTCATTAAAAAAAAACATCGTTATTCAATGTTACATGAATTTTGAAAAAAAAAATTTTTAACGAAAAATACCTAATACAGCCAAAAATGTAATGACAATGACTCAAATAAAATGTCACATAAAATACTAGAAAATCTTTAAAAAGGAAAATTCTATTTTAGATTCATGTGGAAACGGTTGGCAGTCGGCTTCCTTTAATCCTTTCAGCAAAGATATTTTGAACTCGGGACTCTCAAAAGGCTGTGCCAAGTTACAGCACATAATACTATTAGGATTTCATAACACAAAAGAATTCAGCGGCTGCTGAAATTCGTGTCATGGCCAAGGTTCAAAATGAGATCAAATAGGAACATTCATTGCGCTCTAAATTCCATTCTTTTATTTTTGCCAATTCTAAAATCAATTTACGGTAACAAAAATATAATTTTTTTCCAATAGAATTTCACCTTCTTAATTGATAACGTCTTTTCTTTACGTTTCTTTTTCAGAGGTTACGATACTTTTTGTATCATCTTAACAAATATCGTTGAATATTGCAACTATGGAAGTTAAACGATAACAAGAGTATTAAAATATTACCTGTGTAACAATAACATTAAAGAAACGCCGATATTATCAACAGAAATATCATTCAATAATTAAAACTATCTATATAGTACCTCAGGGGAATTCTAATCTGATCTTTACAACACTTGTTTTTGATTCCTATAAAAGTATGTTGGCAATTAGGTTTACTTACGTAATCCCATAATCGGAATAAATATATTTCAAGCATTATCGTTAAAAAAAATCTTCACAATGCAATGTCAATTCTATTAGATAAGGAAATAAAGACAATAGAGGTAAAACTAAAACCAGCCGCATTTGGTTATGGAATAAGATATCAACCTTCCTCATCGTTTGTGTGAAGCAGTGCAATTATATTGAGCATCGAGGAAAAAGTCCAAGTCATTTCTATCCAGATGACCTGCAGAATAACAGATGTAGTTGATACTATAGTTGGTAAGTTACTACCTATGCAGATGTATGTTGAAGGGTTTGAGTACGATCTTCACCTCTGCTGGAACTCGGTTAAGAGGACATTACGAAGTCAGCTCCACGGCTTTTTGGATTATAAACAACATATACGGAAAGCACTATGGCCAATATCTAATAACACACACACACACACACACACACACACACACACACACACACACACACACACATATATATATATATATATATATATATATATATATATATATATATATATATATATATATATATATATATATATAAAACCAGTCACCTGCTCCTTATAAGGGAGATAGCTTAAAGGTACGCTGTGTACGGACTACAAGACGTATTTATCAATATAAGTAAAGTTATTCAAAACAGATATCATAGAACCAGATATATTTTATTCATCAATTGAGTGTTCAACTGAAATAAATATCATGCAAAAGGATAGAAAAAAGAACGCTATCTATGATTGTTATTGTAAAGGAAAATGTGATTAGCGGTGTATAGGGATGTATTGCCTAGTGGGCTGATTAGATTTTTTTTTCCGTGAATCTATTTTTAATGTCGTCAAGTAACTTGACATGACAATTCAACATGGAGCAGAGTGATTATGTTTATTCGTTTTATAATGTATAATGTATTAAATATCGGGGTAGCATGATTTTTTATTTTTATTTTTATATTCCCTAAGTAAGATTTTATCCTACTTTACTAAACGCGTCTATAATGAATGAATTGCATACATGGTTTTTAATGTCATATATGCAAACTTTATTGCATGCGTGAAATACAAAGATATACGTTTAATACTAGTTGGCAACTTCGACGTTAAAAGGCAAATCATTTTATTCTAAAGTTCTGTTTACGGGAGATTTATAACGAAAACAAAAATAATAATAAAAAAAAACACTTGTTTTGAAAAGACTTTACCGATAAATAATGAAAGAAGAGTTTGAACAAAAGTGAAAATAAATAAATGGATGAAAAAAAAACATAAAGAAAAATATTTCAGCTTAGAATTGTTATATTCATTTTTGTGTTTAGTATAAAAAAGTTTTGCAAACTTTAAATTTACACACCTCAAAATATAACCGGAATGGAGAAAAACAAATAACACTACTCTCTCTCTCTCTCTCTCTCTCTCTCTCTCTCTCTCTCTCTCTCTCTCTCTCTCTCTCTCTCTCTCTCTCTCTCTGCGGCCATTACTCTTTAAACTATATACGCATCATATGCGAATTGGCCTGAAATGCAAGCTTTTTGCATATGCAGATGATGTTACTCTCTTTGGATCAATTTCATCTCCTGAATACTGTATAAAGATAGGGTTACTGAATCCCTCAGTAGAGATCTAGGTAAAGTTACTGCATGGTACAAAATTAGGGGGGATGAAATTGAAACCATACAAAATGCAAAGTATCTTCATAGCCTAACAAACTATAAATATATATATATACATATATATATATATATATATATATATATATATATATATATATATATATATATATATATATATATATATACTCATCTCCAATAATGAAGAAGACAGCAAGTATACTTTGGATCATGTCTCATTTTTATTCTATAAACCATCGTTACAAATATAAAATAAAGATGAGACATGATCCGAAGTCTCCTTGCTGTCCTCTTCATTATTAAACTTGGGCTTGCCAGAAGCAAAAACCTTACTAGATATACTCACACACCTACAGATATATATATATATATATATATATATATATATATATATATATATGTATATATAGCGTTTCTTAACGCGAGTCTCCCAGGTGCTGTAATATGTACACACACTATATACTCGTGTATATGTATATCTATATCTATATATATATATATATATATATATATATATATATATATATATATATATATATATATATATATATAAATATATATATATATATATATATATATATATATATATATATATATATATATATACATACATTGTTTCTTAACATGAGTCTCCCAGGTGCTGTGATATGCTCAAATCACAACACTCTCAGCTAGAAATTGCACGAGTTCAGGGATAATTGCAGAATTGGCGAAACATAACGATGGCAATAGATTAGAGATGGAGGCGAATAGCTACCCGCTTATCTTATCTGAGGACCACTCGATCCTATATGCAATATGTCTGTGGATAGATGACGTTAAGAGAATTGATATAACTGTGATACAAGTCAGCTGGAATCGAATAGGGAAGGAAGATGTGTATTTAGACTTTATGTAAAAGAATATAATAAATCATTACTAGCTAATAGTATAATAATAATTAATAACAACAACAACAATAATAATAATAATAATAATAATAATAATAATTAATATTAATAAAAATTATTACGAAACGCTATGAAATGGAAAATAAGTTTTCGATCTTTTCAAACACATTGATGAATGATGATACCAAGAAAGAACGGAATGAGAAAGTGATTATTATTAAGGAAGATTTTTCTTCTGAAGGTTTCATAAGGCGGTAATTCAGTTACATCTACAGTATAGTAAACTAAGAATTTAACCATATCCAGATTGATAGGCAAATAATAAAGAAATGCATCTAATAACACAATTAGCACAGATATAATGAGAGGGAAGAATGCGTTAAAAAAAGTAATAATTAGTAACAAAATATAAAAGTATAACTGAAAAACATTTCCATATTCGATAAACGAGGTAACCATTCTTAAAATTGAAACTTAGGGTTTGATACAAAGCAATGATAATATCTTTTAGTATGTAAATCATGTTAAACATCATTGTAAATCAGGATTCATAATTACTCTAAATTTGTTGTAGCCTAATTAGTCATTTGACTAAGGCCCCGAATATGGTATCCTAATCTACTCAATAATATTTCTAAAAATTTTCCCCTATTCATCGAAGGACAAGGGGTTGTCCACTTGGGAACTCTAGTTGGATTTATTTTCTTTCCAAAGAGAGAGAGAGAGAGAGAGAGAGAGAGAGAGAGAGAGAGAGAGAGAGAGGAGAGAGAGAGAGAGAGAGAGAGAGAGAGATTGTGTGTGTGATACAAGGATTTTGGATGTCTCAGTGACTTTTTAGTCCATCCGGGGAGACTCCATTTGCTCTTGTGTAGAGGGAATTAGTTTGAACGTTTAGTCTGTTTTTATGAGCTTGTCCAAGTTATTCCTGAATTCGTTTATCGTGTTACTGTTCACTTCATCCGCTGGAGGTCTATTCCATGTATTTGCTAATTTGTATGAGAGAGAGAGAGAGAGAGAGAGAGAGAGAGAGGAGAGAGAGAGAGAGAGAGAGAGAGAGATTAACATGCAAAAATGCAAATATTCTCTTCCCTTTCTTCCCAACTGGAATCTGGAAAAGAGAGAGAGAGAGAGAGAGAGAGGAGAGAGAGAGCGAGAGAGAGAGAGAGAGAGAGAGAGAGAGAGAGAGAAGGGGATTAACATGCAAAATTGCAAATATTCTCTTCCCTTTCTTTCCAGCGGAAATCTGCAGAGAGAGAGAGAGAGAGAGAGAGAGAGAGAGAGAGAGAGAGAGAGAGAGAGAGAGAGAGAGAGAGAGAGAGAGATATTAACATGCAAAAATTCTCTTTCCTTTCTTTCCAGCGGAAATCTGCAAAAAAAATCCATAGAGTAAAAAGCTAACCCTCATTTTGTTAAGGACATTTCGTCTAATTAACCTTTTTCTAATAGAGTTCAAGTAAACTCATTAACGACAGAAAATAAGTAAGTCTTGAGATAAAATGTCCCAGCAATTTTTCCAACTGTTTTTGGGAGGACCCTGAGGCCGCACAATTAGCCCACTTGATCTACCATTTAAAGAAGAATAAGATGAGGAAGAAGAAATAGTTTGAACCTTGCGGTCGACATGATGGTACTCTCGGTGTGTTTTCAGCAGAAGGGGAGGAAGTCGTGTTTCCATTTATCTCTAATTTTTCAGACCTTGAGTGATGTCAATTGAAAGACAAGAACCCTTGTCCGGAAAGATGTTTCATTTATACTTTATTATAAGCTACTTTACGCGACCAGTGAAAAATGACAGCTGATTAATTGGATATTTATGTACAAAGACGCACCCACCTCTCACCAGGGTATGGCTATTTCCTCTTTCCATACAAGAGGGGCGGGGAGAGCTGAGAGTGACCGGAAAATAATACACACAAACATATATATATATATATATATATATATATATATATATATATATATATATATATATACATATATATAATATATATATATATATATATATATATATATATATAATATATATATATATATATAACACAGGCATTTTACGTCAATAGGCGTAGGAGATGATGATGATGAAGATATATTTTTATATATGGCAGGACACTTGCTCTTTATTAGATAGGGGAGATCAAGTTTAAAATTTTAGTTGGTTTAAGCAATATTCATCGCAAATATGTTTCCCTATATTCACATTTATTTTCATTACCTATTTTATTATAACAATCATTCTAATATTTACCTTTCATGAGCGTTTGTTCCCTAAGATAATAATAAATGAAAGCTCCCACGCAGACTGAGTCGGAATAGAATGTTGGAAGGATCCAATCAATTTAACGTCAATTCTTTTTATTTTTCTCATTCA
>NC_090736.1:136984819-136989819 GCF_036898095.1 Palaemon carinicauda | reverse complement strand
ATATATATATATATATATAAAAGTATATGTGCACATATATAAAATACACATATATATATATATATATATATATATATATATATATATATATATATATATATACACTAGTGTATATACACGACCCGTCACAAACAACAGCTAAATATTTACGTAGATGTGCATACACGCGTATTCACAACTCACTCTCACCAGGGTAGAAATTTAGTTAAATATTTATAAATATAGCCAGACACTTGCCATTTAGGGTATATGTAAACAAACACACACACACACACACAAACACACACACACACACACACATATATATATATATATATATATATATATATATATATATATATATATATATATATATATATATATATATATATATTGCAAGACTATCCGTCAATTTCTTCAGGAAAAGTTGAACCCTAAAATTGAAGCCAATTTTTCAATATTACTTCGGAATGGCATCTATCTCGAGCTGAAAATTTGTTTGCAATCCCTATAATAAAACGGCACTCGCAAATCGTAATTAATTTGTATACGGTACAACGTAAACGGATTTGCTTCCCTGATACAGCAGTTGCTTTTATATACTGCAAAGTTTAGATTAATGAGAGTAACCCAGTTGTGTAGAAAAGGAAATAATCTGTTACATTCACGTGTCACAGAGTTCATTGTTTCTGGTGTTTGTTCTTAAAGGGTTAGGGTTGTTGTGGCCGATGTGCTAACGTCCTTGACTGGTGAACGCCTGATTGGGGTTCGAGTCCCGCTCAAACTCATCAGTTTCTTTGGTCGCCGTAACCTCACCATCCTTGTGAGCTAAGATTGGGGGGCTTGAGGGACCTTATAGGTCTATCTGCTGAGTCATCAGCAGCCATTGCCTGGCCCTCCTTTCGTCTAGCTTGGGTGGAGAGGGGGCTTGGACGCTGATCATTTGTATATATGATCAGTCTCTAAGGCATTGTCCTGCTTTATAGGGAAATGTCACTGTCCCTTGCCTCTGCTATTCATGGGTGGTCATTAAACCTTTAAACATGAATCGCAGAGGCAAGGGACAGTGACAACTCCCAAGCCAAGAGACAGGACAGTGCCCTAGAGACTGACCATATATATTATATATGATCAACGACGAAGCCCCTCTCCACCCAAGCTAGGACCAGAGACGGGCAGACAATGGTTGCTGATGATTCAGCAGGCAGACCTATAGCCTCCCCCAAAACCCCCATCATTAGCTCACAAGGATGGTGAGGTTGCAGATACTACAAGAAAATCTGAAGCTTGATCGGGCAGGGACGTTTCCAATAGGTTCTGGTGTCTGTCTTTAGAATAAGCAAGTGGTAATCAAATTTGCTGAAAGATAGAACTGGACTAAATTGAATATGATATGCACACACATACACACACACATATATATATATATATATATATATATATATATATATATATATATACACACACAAACACACACACACACACACACATATATATATATATATATATACTGTATATATGTATATACAAACACACACACACATATATATATATATATATATATATATATATATATATATATATATATATATATATATATATATATATCTTGCTAATATAAGACAAGATTGAACGTGTCGATTTCTCTCTCTCTCTCTCTCTCTCTCTCTCTCTCTCTCTCTCTCTCTCTCTCTCTCTCTCTCTCTCTCTCTAACATAACGCTACTATTCATTCCGCAGATATACTTTTTAATTTCGCATCCAACTCTGCAATCTATTTGATATATTATAATTACTTTCATATTAGAAAATCATACCTTTGCATTACAGGACATTTTCGTAGTTATTCCCCCTTCTGACTTACGATATTATCATGGGAAAACGAAGCCGTTATCACCCACTCCCAGTGTCAGGAAATCATTTCAGTTCCATAAAAGTGACTCTCGACATCGTAATTGGAATTTTGGTTTCGTCCTCTGAAGGATTTTGACTCATTTCCTGTTTTCTTTTCCCTTTCTTCGTCGTAAAAAGAAAGGAAAGGAGAAAATTGGTACAAATGCATTTGGCCTTATACATAGATAAAAATTTTTTCTTTATAATACAGTTTCTATATTTGATATCTATAGTTAATATTTCTTCGAATATAATATATATTACAGACAGCGATGACTTCATAATAGAAGTTGGCACATTATTTTTTTTTTATACAAATCTAGAAGATTATTCTTGTCCTTCTGATTTAATAAATGGTCGTGCTACTTTGTATCTCTGGGTAAAGCGAATCATAATTGCCTTTTCCTCTTTCATCCAATCTCATTAAATTATCATTAACCCATTTTTGTAGTAAGTAATTATTCTCTCTTCTGAAATTACTTATGCTGCAGGGGCGCGATAACTGTTCTTTTCCCAAGAGATTTTCTCTTTACATGAAGATTTCAAGTCAAATCCTTCTCTGCTCAACAGATGGCATCAGATGTTCAATCTTGCATCATAAAACTGTCTCCAGGAACCTAATAGCATCTGCCAACCTGCTGCATAAAGCTTAGCCTAAGCTGAGAATGGGAAAACACAAACACTCCAATTCTCTGTATTACTTCCATTTTAGGTTAAGCTAATTTTCTGCAGAAATATTTCAGTGAGATTGTGATTTTGCTGACCTTTTTTAGGATTTTATGGAAAACACCAAATAATTACATGTTATTATTATTACTATTATTATTTGCTAAGCTACAACCCTAGTAGGAAAAGCAGGATGCTATAAGCCCAGGGGCTCCTACAGGGAAAATAGCCCAGTGAGGAAAGGAAACGAGGAAAAATAAAATATCTTAAGAACAATAACAACTTTAAAATAAATATTTCCTATATAAACTATAAAAACTTTAACAAAACAAGAAGAGAAATAAGATAGAATAGTGTGCCGAGTGTACCCTCAGGCAACAGAACTCTAAACCTTAGACAGTGGAAGGCCATGGTACAGAGGCTAAAGCACTATCCAAGACTAGAGAACAATGGTTTGATTTTAGTGTCCTTCTCCTAGAAGAGCTGCTTACCATAGCTAAAGAGTCTCTTCTACCCTTACCAAGAGGAAAGTGGCCACTGAATAATTAAATTGCAGTGGTGAATCGCTTGAGAGACTATGACTGAAATGCTGAGTAAATACTAATGGAGGCTCCTTCTTTAAATGTAAAGAAGGTAATACTGTACTATAGGCAGAACATGAGAAGACACACAACTTTGTTTTAGAAGTGACTACAGATTTTATCCAGTGATAATACTGAGAGGAATATTTTCCCATATTGTAAGTTTAAAGCTGTGTCATGTCACATTGCTGCGAGTCTTGCTATGTAGCAAGCTTGGTGAATAGCTTCATAGTGGTTGAAATCTAATAGTATACTGGATTTAGGAGTCAATAATAACCATTTTAATTTTGGTTATAATCTGGGTAAATGCATACAAATATAAACAAGAACACACATAATTATTTAAAACATTGAGTCATTTCCAATAACTGAAGGTAACTCCCGAGGGAACAAAACACTTCAATAACTAACAAATCCATACTTAAACTACTGAATCACGTATGAACCGCCGGTGCAGGAAACTTCCATATGCTTTTAGACACTTCCACAACCTATTGATCTCCATTCTTTCCTTACCAACTAAACCATCTCAAAATATTCTTATCCATGAATTCACCTACGTTAACCTAAGTCGTATCTCATTTTTTCCCCTTTAAATTTTTCTTACACCAAATATACTTCATCTCACAACCTTCATGTTCTTCAATCTTTATCTACTCATTCACACTGAGTATCAATTTGCTTCCACTAAGGCTTACAGGTCTCTTGGAAACCTTCAGCACTCGCCCTGTTGCCTTTCTTCCTTCATAGATTATACAACTCATCTCCTTACTATGCTTATAATATCTATTCCCAAACGGAAATTTCCCTATTTCAGGTAAGTAATAATATAATCATCCTTAATCCGGTAATCGCCAACTGAGAGAGATAAAGGAAGAGAGATAAGGGGTTGTTATTTCTACTGAATGCAGGAATAATGATTTATGCACTAATTAATACGCGCTTGTCGGTGCCATTTGTAACCGTTATGCTTAAGAAAAAAAAAAAAACTTATTGAAAATGTGCATACAAATCTGTGTGGTACATATGCCACTGTTCATGTGAAATGATGGTGTGGTGACCTATTTTCAAACATTTATAATTCGCAATTAATTTGACAACTGATTGCAATTTGAATGACAATAGTCCAGTAATTGTATTAATGAAGAAATACCTCGATTACCCTAAACTGAAAACCAAAATATAATAACATTTGAATCAATTGCATTTGATTATGATAAAATCAAAACATTTTTCGTAAGATCAAATGCGACGAAAATCTTATCCTCTTCAATTTACAATTTCAGCTTTGCAATAAGAGCCGATAAGGTTCTTGATTATAAAGGAAAGAATATTGCTTCAATTAAATCTTGAAAGGTTTCACTCCACACAATCCCAATGAGCAGATACTCATACTATTGAAAACGTAATGACATACGTGGAAGTCAATGATTCAGGTACTATAATCCTTTGCTAATTTTGTATTCTCTCTCTCTCTCTCTCTCTCTCTCTCTCTCTCTCTCTCTCTCTCTCTCTCTCTCTCTCTCTCTCTCTCTCTCTCTACACATACACACAAACAAACACTGTACACTAAATGAAAAAATAGGATATCCATACGCACCGTAAAAACGAGATTTCTATGTGGCTACAAGATCAAGTTAAAAAGGGTTGTGGTGGCCTATTGGAAACGTCCCTGGCTGATAAACTGTCGGATGGGGGTTCGAGTCCCGTTCAAGCTCAATAGTTATTTGTAATGTTTGCTACCTCAACATCCTTGTGAGCTAATGATGGGGGTTTGAGGGAGCCTATAGGTCTACCTGCTGAATCATCAGCAGCCATTGCCTGACCCTCCCTGGTCCTAGCTAGATGGAGAGGGACTTGGGTACTAATCATATATACTGTG
>NC_090736.1:136964819-136982319 GCF_036898095.1 Palaemon carinicauda | reverse complement strand
TAATACTTGTAAAAAAAAAAAGAAAAAAAAAATGTAAACTTAACGTGGTGAAAGGGTTTGCACAACGCCATGATCAGCAAAGCTGTATTAGTTAGGACCACCCATACTTGGTTGGTTTGCTATGAGCGATCAGACGAAAATCTCCCACCATTACCAATCCGCAAAGGCCAGCGTGATGATGAAAACTGGCCAAACCCCAAGCATGACTTGGTATTCCTGAGGCCTTTGCCCTGACAGTAGACTAGAAATAGCTGCATATGATGTTGTTGTTATTTTATATATATATATATATATATATATATATATATATATATATATATATATATATATATACATATATATATATATATATATATATATATATATATATATATATATATACTGTATATATATATAATATATATATATATATATATATGTGTGTGTGTGTCTTTGTGTGTACATATGTATATATACATAATATAACATATATATATATATATATATATATATATATATATATATATATATATATATATATATATATATAATATAATATATATATATATATATATATATATATATATATATATATATATATATGCATATATATATATTGTGTGTCTTTGTCTGCATTATAATACAACCAACTTCTTAGATTTGAAGAGATAAATATCAGGATGATACCAAAGTAATCTAAAGGAGAGTATTTTACTGTCTTCCAATCTTACTTTTTCAACTAATTTTGTTCCGTCTCCTTCTCCAGCAATACTCTTAGAATAAGCTTATCCTTAAACTCGTAATAAATAAACAAACGAGCCATGTGCTTATCCCTAAGATAATCTTTATCGTATGTCCTAGAAAATTTCATTTATAGTTCTTTTTTACCACAGATTATCTTAAATCGCTTTCCGTTTTCTATTATTGAGTGATAAGAGTTATGTCATTTTTAACATGACCTCTTAAGTGACAGAAAAGTAAGTATCAAGCAGTCTAGTGTTGAGAGAAATTCTAATTTGACCTTTTCGGGGTTTTAAAACCCAACCGATTACACCTTCCTCGTCAAAGGTCGAAGGTGACTTTCATAGACGAAGCTTAGCTATATTGTCGTCCCGTAATATTTATTGACATTTACGCTATGTATATAATTATTCTTGATGAGGTATGTGTTTTCTAGGTTTCGTATGTAAAGAAATACTTATAATTTTTTTCCCAGATTTTCAATCAGACCTGATTACCCTGAGAAACACATTTAGGCCTTTAAAAAAAAGTTAATTGAAATGGGTCCGTTTTAGTGTAATCAAAAGTGTGGTTTCTTATCAAATTGGGGGAAAAATGTATTGTCCATCTGTCTCACCATAATCAATCTTGAATGGACGAGATTAATATTTAATATTTTGTTTTTAGAATTTAGGTTTACGTAGGTCTCGAAGTCATTTTTTTAGAATTCATCATTTATTTTATTTTTCAAATAAAACCTTTTGTAAACTAACACATATCTTTAACTAAGCCTTTCAATACATAGATTTTAAATATTCAGTGGGTATACGATATAATTATACTATTATAGTATATGATATAAATTATTTCATAAAATGTTGCTACCAATAAACAAGTAATATAGGTGACAAACATTCTTGCAGTAGATACGATGACTAATCGAAGAAAGTAAAGCTATATTCGTAAATACATTTATAATATCAATATTGAATTATAAGAAAGAAAGAAAAAGTTTCCCACTAGTAATATCTGTAAAGGAGCTATTTAAACAGGTCATTTAATATAAGCTACAACCTAATTTGGAAAAGCAGGATGCTACTAGCCTCCTGGCTAGTACAGTGGTAACGTGCTTGCCTAGCATTTGCATGGCGGCAGGTCGATCCTAGCCCAGGACCGTGAGTTTAAGCTGTTTACTGGGGAGGTCACTGCTGTGGTTGGGCACCATGGTGAGGGGTAGAGCTTGCCCGGCTGACGTTCTGGCGAGCATCTATTCGGAGGAAACTGGAATTGAAACCAGACACCTTAACCTTTACAAGCCCAAGGGCTTCATCAGGGAAAGCAGCCATGTGAGGAAACGAAACAGGAAAATAACGAATAAACATGATTCAGTAAGAGCAAAAATACATTAACTATATTTAGATCAGAAACGACGTTAAAACATATCAGTAATATATAAACTATAAAACGAGACTTGTATCAACCCGTTCAACAGAAAAGCATTAGCAAAAACCTTGAACTTCTGAAGTTCCACCGATTAAACTACCAAATTAGGAATATCATTCCACAATCTGGTCACAGCAGAAATAAAACTTCTAGAATACTTTGTAGTATCAACCTTAAGATAAATGCACAAATAAGTAAATAAACAACCGTGCCAAAGATTAGTATCCAGATCAGAAATAAAGAATTTAATAGGACGCATGTTTCTGTCTAACAAATCAAGATGAGCGCTAAAGGCTGAAGACTAGATAGAAGACCAACACTCAGAACCTGGTAGAATGAGAGAATGAAAACATTTAAAGGTTTAAAGGCCGCTCATGAATGGTAGAGGCAAGGGACAGTAACATTGCCCTATCAAGCGGGACAATGCCCTAGAGACTGACGATATATACATATAATCAGCGCCTAATCCACACACCCCTCCACCCAAGCTAGGACCAAGGGGAGCTAGGCAACTGCTGATGATGACTCAGCAGAGAGACGTATAGGCTCCCCATTCCTTAGCTCACAAGGATGGTGAGTTTGCAGGGACCAAAGGAACTAACGAGTTTGAGCGGGACTCAAACCCCAGTCTGGCGATCACCAGTCAGGGACGTTACCACATCGGCCACCACAGAAAAAAATAAATAAAAAATCAACAGAACCCCAAGAGAAATAATATTTAGGCGCTTGAGGAGATTCACTGAGAAGTTGGTTAGAATGGTTGAGATGATGAAAAAAATAACAAGGACGAGTCTTCATAGCAGTTGGAGAAACAGAAATCTTTGAAGTTCGTGTTGGATTACACCAAGGGTCAGCATTTAGCCGGATTTATAATCATAAAATATAAAAGTAAACATGCATAGACCCTATGAATATCCCTAAAATCCCTCCTTGAAACATTCAAGGGCAAAATTGAATGTAGCAATATTTTTGGGAAAGTGAGGACGAAATAGTACAGATGAGCTTCCCAAAAGTAATTTAGCAATCGAGAATCATTCTTGGAATTTTAAATGAGTTGTAGAGTCAAAAAGTCTATAAATGCAAATATCTGAATGTAAAGTAGCCACTATCCTTGACCAGCTTACAATTATACTTTGAGTTGTGTTAGGGTTCAACTTCATCCCCTATTATGTGTACCATTGCACTCAGTCAGATTTCTATTAAGAGAATCAGTACCTACAGGTTTGTAATCAGGAAATGAAATTGATGAAAAGAAAATGGCATCTTTGTTTAAGAGGCCAAACCAAATACCTTGCGTATATAGAATGAAAAATAATGGAACCAGAACACTACCTGAGGAACACCAGCTATTACATTCCTATAGTCCCTGAGGGTGATAATCTACAACTAATCTTTGTAATCTATTTCTTAGAAATGCAATAATAATGCTAAGAAGAAACCCAACTACTTCCATCTGTTCAAGTTTGAAAACAAGGGCGTCATGATTCACAGGATCAAAGGCAATATCAAAATCAAGGCCAATCAGACGACCTTCCGGACCACAATAAATGCATTTATGTACTGCATTTGATATTTTAAGACGGGCATCACATGCTCCTTGGCCTTTGCGAAAGCCAAATTGGAAACTAGGGAACATCTGAATACCTTCAGCATATATATATATATATATATATATATATATATATATATATATATATATATATATACGTAAAAATCACAGGAAAACGTGATGCTCAGATGCAGAAGAACCACAGGAAAAATGAAAATACGAAATATACGCTTAAGTCCTGACTAGTTTCGTGATACTTCCTCAGAGGACTGATTTATTGAGAGAGGCTTCTTTACATTTTATAGGGAAAGCAAACGTACGAACATACATATAGAGATTTAAAGAACAATGACACTCCCTTACCAGCTACCTGTGCTTGGGTCAGGTGTTTAAGTGGGTGGAGTCCCCAAGCTCATTAGACACCTGCCGAAAAGGGTCATTTCTAGTGGCGGGTAAATTCTTGTTTTTCAGTACAGTTTATTTATATGAGAACACGGTAGCCTTATCTATATAAATACATAAGCAAAACATACATATACATACATACATATACACATACATATACACATACATATACATATATACACATATACACACATACATACATATATACATACATACACATATACATACATATACATACATATACATACACATACACATACATACGCACATGCATTTTCCCTGTGGTTCTTCTGCATATATATATATATATATATATATATATATATATATATATATATATATATATATATATATTTATGTATATATATATAAATAAAACATACCTGGAAAGTTCATCTTAGGCCATTTCCAGGGATTTGTGAGTAGAATTAAGTATTTTTTTTTTTATATTAATTCATTCATCTGTTATTGTTCATCCCATTAACATCTTACCTCCTCTCACCCACTCTAAATGGCATGGCATTGGAGAGAATGAAAATATATAGATTAATGACTAGATCATCTATCAAATGTTGAATCAAGGATGAGTCCCTGAGCTAAAAACTTCCATACCAACACTATACACTTACAGAAAAAGCTCATCAGCAGCATTCCGATTCCTCAACACATCCACTGCATAACGTGCCTCTACCTTAAATGCATTAATTGGATTTCCTTTTACTTATATATCTCTACTACACCGTTCAATCAGTATCTTTCAAGTGTCCTTCTCCTTCTCTCAAGGGTTGTAGCTTAGCAAATAATAATAATAATAATAATAATAATAATAATAATAATAATAATAAAAATAATAATAACAATAATAACAATAATAATAATAATAATAATAATTCTGTATGTAAAACATCGAGAAGTTTTGAAAGAAAAAAATGTCTAAAAACTAACATGTAGACACCGTAATATCGAAAGTCGTGAATGCCGTAAAGTAGCTGAGATCCTTTTACTAAAGTTTTCCACGAATGTAAGACGAGTGAGCCCTTTAGAATTCTACCGTTACCGATTTAAGATATGATTGGCCATTGACCTTTAAGACCTTTCAGTCTACTCTATCAATAAGCTCTACAGGAAACCCTGGAGTTATATATCTTTACTTGAGAGAGAGAGAGAGAGAGAGAGAGAGAGAGAGAGAGAGAGAGAGAGAGAGAGAGAGAGACTTACATTCCATTTAGGTCGATATCATTTATAAAGGTCGTTCATGAATGGCAGAGGCAAGGGACAGTGTTATTGCCCTATCGAGCAGGACAATGCCCTAGAGACTGACCATATATAATCAGCGCCCAAGCTAGGACCAGGGAGGGCTAGGTAATGACTTCTGATGACTCAACAGATAGACCTACATGATCCCCATAAATCCCCCATCCTTAGCTCACAAGGATGGTGAGGTTGTAGCGACCAAAGCAACTAACGAGTCTGAGCGGGATTCGAGCCCCAGTCTGGCAATCACTAGGCAAGGACGCTACCACCCGATTAGTATAGTAATCATAAGTTTGGCTTGACCTGAGTTATTATCTGAGAGAGCCTCTATGAACGATTGAGCATGAGTTGTTCGTTTCAGTTCTATAAATATAAAAAATGCTTCTGTCAATCTTACAATATATGGTACGATTGGATTCTACTGGTTTGATAGAATTCAATTTAATTCTATTAAAATTTTTCAAGCCAATCTTTTGTCTTTGGGCTGTGACGGGCCGAGAGATGGTTGTGACTCAAAGACAGGGTGAAAGCAACTGAGTGAGTTTATTATTGAACGCTATCCTTTATATACAAAAGCTCAAGACAACAGGAAATTTCCTGTTCAAAAATCGACACCGTTACCATTGAGAAACACAGACATGTTTTTTCAGGTTCTTTTTAGTACGAGGGGAGAGCGAAGATACAAGCACAAAATGAACTATGTACGATCGTGTGACACACGGTTGGTACAGGGCCATCCTCTATTGTTTCTTCTTTCCCACCATTATCCCAACATTAAGGGGTCGTTTCCCTGACGCGCCCTCTCCAATGCCTTCTATAACAGGCATCCTCTTCCACCAAACTTCTTCTCTCCATATCATCCTTCACCTTATCTTTCCATCCAATTCTCTGCCTCCCTCTCGATTTACACGCCCCCCCACCCTTAAAGATTCATATCTTCTATTGCTTGGTCTACCACAAACTTGGCTTGAAGTTAACTTTTGATATTTCATTAAATTATTGATTTTGAGTTTTGGGGCATCCTAACATGAATGGTCATTGACACCGATGCCGTGTGTTGTCAATAATGAATAAAAGGAAATTAGATTTAAAACCAAAATAGCAAAGATGTCCTTATAAAAGTTGAATAGCTTTCAGAAGTCCTACTTCTGAAATCAATCTAAAAATATCGCTAGCATAGTAGAACACATTCAGCCCAATAATCTTGGCAAGGATGAACCTGCCATCTTCACCTCGAGCCTTAAACAGATATCTATTCCTTAAGGACGTACAGTTGAATGTTACTTTCTATTTTTTTTTTTTTTTTTTTTTTTTTGCAAACGATCACTAACCAACTGAATCATTGTTATTTGATAGGCGACCGGAAAGAATCGAAGAATAAACTTGGCGAGGTGATATAATGTTTACCACATTCGCATTTACTCCTCGAAATTATTTTTTCACATATGGAAACTATTCTTTACTTTTAACTTTTACTTTTTATTATCAGTTACTTTTAACTCCATCTTGAAACCATTTTTAGATATATCTAACTAGTATCTGCAATTCCTCTTTGTTATGACAAATAAATGTTGCATCATTTACAAGTATTAGCTGTTGCATACATAATTCATGACTCAATTTTTCAAACAACTTTACATTTACACCCACTTTCATTTCTCTCTGCTCATTAATTCATATATAACGATAGTAAGCGCACATAGAGAAGAAACCATACCCGCTTTCATGATAATAATAGAAGAAGAAGAAGAAGAAAGAAGAAAGAAGAAGAAGAAGAAGAAGAAGAAGAAGAAGAAGAAGAAGAAGAAGAAGAAGACCACAAGTTTCCAACAAAGTTGAAAAATACAAACACGAAAAGTTACGTTTTTATCTCTCCCGTAATCTAATCACTTAATGCGTAATCATTCGGGAATGCCGACGAAACATGACAAACCGAAAAATATAACCTCCTCGGCAAATGTGGCTATAATAATAATAATAATAATAATAATAATAATAATAATAAAAAGATTTTATTAGAAAATACCTTCGTTAAACTACAACCATTTACCATAGCACTGACCCGTTTTTACATTTCTTTTGAAAAAGGAAGGCGACAAAGTTAAAACTTTACCACAGAATTCGCATTTATGCCACCTTTGCCATCTGAACACACTCGTATTCTAGACGCCTGTTGCATATATGCATGGAGGTTGTCAATGATAAAGGTGAATGCCTACTAGTTTTATCTATAAAAATGCATATCATTCCATATTCCAGAGAAGCTCGTGCATTCTCTCTCTCTCTCTCTCTCTCTCTCTCTCTCTCTCTCTCTCTCTCTCTCTCTCTCTCTCTCTCTTCAGACAGAGGCCTTACATTAAATCAGCGATTTGTAATATACATTACACACACACACACACACACACACACACACACATATATATATATATATATATATATATATATATATATATATATATATATATATATATATACAGTGTATACATATATATATATATATATATATATATATATATATATATATACATATACTATATATACAGTATATATGTATGTATGTATGTATATACATATAAACATGCATATATATATATATATATATATATATATATATGTGTGTGTGTGTGTGTGTGTGTGTGTGTGTGCGTATATATTTATATGTGTGTATATATATGTATGTATGTACATACATATATAAATACATAAATACACACAAGAATATATATATACATATATATATATATATATATATATATATATATATATAATGTATATATATATATACATTTTATATACATATATATGTACGCGTGTGTGTGATTAAAAAGCCGCAGATCACATTCTCACTTTTTAACAATGCAGACTTCACCTATTCACATAACTCAGCTTGTCACTGTTCCTACCATTATCAGTTGCATCTATTCTCAAAATCTTATACTCGTTAACCTATTCAATATTTCCATCCTTCGTGTTAATAATTATTGTTAGTATTTCATAATTTCCATTCACTTTCATAGTCACACTCAATTCTCAAGTTCACTTGAAACTTTCTGCTATCGCAAACAAATTTAAGCTCTTTCACTTCTTTCTAAAGTTTCTCTTTATTATCACCACTATCATCACTACTCTGGATTCAAATCCACTGTCCTCTCTTTGACTTTTCACATTACTCCACTAATAAAGATATTCAAAATGCCATGGAGACGTGATACATCAACTTTTACATTAACTTGTCACTGCTCTATTCATATGATTTAAAACACTCATTACTTCAAATAAAAATTGTAACGCATAAACACGATCAAGCATATACACCCACTCATATATACATATATATACACATATATAACAGTGTATGTATATAGTATATAGACAGGTAGCTATGAATAAAGTAATGTAAAATTAATGGTGCCAATTGTTGACAGTGAAGCAGAAGCTGGCAAAAATGATTGAAATTGACGGCAAGTGGAGAAATTTGAGGATAAATATATAAGAAAGACTGAGGTAGGGCTAGTATTAGTTAATGTGAAAGAAAAAGTACTGAATATATGGAGGCAGAATACAAGTGGTTGATTCAAATACTGAAAGTATCTTGGAATAAATATACTGAATTACGGAATTGAGGAAACAATGATAGTAGTAGTGTTGGTATATGACACCTGACTATTCTGTAGAAGCCAAGGTGGGAATGTATGAAAGTAATAAATAAAATAACCCACAATGTATGAAAAATAGAAGTTTATTTAGCTTTCGAAGGGACCATCTCCCTTCCTCTTCAGAATACAAATGGTATTCTGAAGATGAAGGGAGATGGTCCCTTCGAAAGCTAAATAAACTTCTATTTTTCATACATTGTGGGTTATTTTATTTATCATAAATACACGGAAAATTGTGTATTTTAATGTATGAAAGTAATGTTGAGCCAACTCTTCTTTATGGAACTGAGTCGTGGATGTTGAATGCAAATGGATATATACACACACACACATATATATATATATATATATATATATATATATATATATATACATATATATACACACATATATATATATATATATATATATATATATATATATATATATATATATTATATATATATATATATGATCAGTCTCTAGGGCATTGTCCTTCTAGAGAATTGTCATACATGAGCGACCTTCAAAGGGGGTGCCTTGACATCAATGAAACACAAAAGTACACTAAAGATAGTGGGAAAAGCCACTGCCGTCTCAATCTGTATTGAGACGGCAATGGAAAAGCTCATTTTGAGTAAGGGGGTTCGGCGTGCTGCTAATGAATCTTCTGTGCATGAGCAAAAAAAACGAAAAATGTTGGGAAAATTTATTTTAGTTTAATTGGAAATAGCTTACTGATTATGTTTATATATATATATATATATATATATATATATATATATATATATATATATATATATATATATATATATATATATATATGACTAACGCCGAAGAATATGAGAACGGGATAAGAGCGAAAGATGTATAAATAGACAATCAAAATAAACGGGTAGTCCAAGTTTTAGACCTTCTCTCTTTGGGTCAGTCTCCTTGGTCACAATGAAGTGAAGATAAATAGAAAAACGAGAATATATTAATAAAATAAACGAGAATAGAATCCGAAACTTTATATTTACATGGAGATAATGAGCGTAAATATAAATATTAAATTAAGTGAAATAAGCAATAAAATATGGCTTGAGATACAAAAGATTGAGTGAAAAGCCATCCCTCTAAGGGTTAGGTTTTGAAGAAAAAAAAAAAAAGCCATGGCACAGAAGGTACAGCAGGATGTTAGGGGTGGTGATGGCACAAGGGGCTTCCCTATCTTTAGGCCCGACATCCATCTTAGGCCACGCTTCATCTGGCCGTTTGGTAGATGCTATTAGATTTTCAGGAGACACTTTTATGTAACGCCCTCCTAGAGCCTTTGACACCATCTGTTGAGCGGAAAGGGAACCAAGTTGGAAAACATTGGCAGGGAGGCTTATATTAACAACAGAAAAAGCTTGGAAGGAAGATAGGGGATAAATCTTGAGTTCCACGATAGGACTTTATTGTTCCCACAAGGTGAAGGGAAGAATGGAACAAAATTACTTTAGAGGAGAATAATCGGACAGTAAGGAATAAATATTAATCATTGTATCATCATGGTAAAAAACGAAAATGTAGACTAAATCTTGATATTATTCTGCCCTGTCTCAGATATAATTTTTGTGGGATTTTTCGGACTATGGTGAAAGCCGTTTAAGGTTAACGGTAGGTATCATCATATCTATATGACAAAAATATACCTTGAATTAGTGATTACAGATATCATTTTGTAAATGTGAAATGGATGAAAATGTAACAGTAAAAATGTTATCGAGAACCTGATAAAAAATTATGAACGATGAGAAAAACTAAAATAATAAAATATCATGGTCATGAAAAGTGTTTAAGATTTAAAGGCCGTTCATGATTGGCAGACGCAAGAGTCAGTGATATTGCCCTAGCAAGTTGGGAATGCTCTAGAGACTGACCACATATACATTTGATCAGCGCCCAAGACCCCTCTCCACCCAAGATAGGACCAGGTAGGGCCAGGCAATGGGTGCTGACGATTCACCAAGTAGACCTATAGACTCCCTCAAACCCCCCTATCACTACATCACAAGGATGGTCAGGTTGCAGACACTAAATAAACTGAGTTTGAGAGGGACTCGAACCCCAGTCCAGCGATCGCCAAGCAAGGACGTTTCCAATAGGCTACCACAACCTGTTGCATGTAGTATAGATGTCAAAGTATGGTAAAAGGATAAGTCACCCGCTGATTAGGATTTGTTAGATTTATATGAACCTCATCGCCGTGCCTAGGGAGGCCATTCGGCACCAAGGTGTAACTGAGGAAAACTCATCAGCTGCGCTATCTAGTAATAGTTAAAAAAAAAAAGCTGGACAGTCAGCGGATTAAGTAGCCCTCTTCAGTGGCTAACAAATGTATCTAGTAATGTGGCCAAGGCCTCATTTCTTGGTCTATCGATGTATTTAAGATTTTGGACCATAATGTCCAGTATTGGGATCTTTGAAGCCATTCAGCGCCAATGTGTAACTGGATGCGCATGAAGTAAAAGTTATAAGAGCTTGGACACCAGGATATAAAGAAGGACGCATTAATAATAATAATAATAATAATAATAATAATAATAGTAATAATAATAATAATAATAATAATAATAATAATAATAAAGTAAAGTTAGGGCCCGAAAGGACGCTGCAAAGATCTTTAAATAATCAGCCTACAGAGCAAAGTTTGAGGTACACTGATGGCACTAACTTCTTACGGGGAACATAACAATGGGAATAGTTTTTGCTGAATTTTTGTACAAGTTGTGCTGTAATAAATCACACTTCTTTGAACAGGTTTAAATCCAAAGGCAATTTCATTAACAAAAAGCAGTTGAATAAACTTCCATGACAAATTTAAAGAACGACTAATCACCTTTGGTTTATAGACTGTAAATCATCATCATCATCATCATCTCCTCCCACGCCTATTGACGATAAGGGCCTCAGTTAGATTCCGCCAGTCGTCTCTATTTAACATGGGAAAACTTTAAATAGACGAGGAATATTACAAAGGTATTCTAAACGTCTAAACCACAAGATATCAATTTCATGTTTAATTGTTCAAATCAAAATACTCATCGTTGAATCTGCCGCATCTTCCACGTATGTCATATAGGTTAAGGATAAGAAAATATGTGTAACCTTCATGGTTCATTTGATGTGTAATACCCAGTTGACCTTTGTCTTCCTACAACAACTCGTTCTGATCAACTTCCCACCAAACCCTTTTAAGGGTTGTAAAACGTTTGAAATATTCAAGAAAAACAGACAGTTGGCACAGAGTATAATCGTATGTAATTTGACTGTTTTCAGGTAAATCAAGTATATTTAAAACTTCTCTATCGAAAAGGCGGCTTTTACATGAGCACAAGTTTTCATATACTGTGCTCATTTCAATGTATATCATTCTGCGTGAATGCAATATATATGCATTATAGTTACATTCTTCCTGGGCTTTCTTTCAGGAGTTGGAGAAAAGGTGATATAACAACTGGCACTGGACGGAAAGAAATTAGGTATGTGTCATATCCTTTCACAAAGACATATGACTTTGTTAAATGGTGTTCAAAGAAATATTTTCTATTTCTTTTCTTAATTTGTTTAGAACTCAACAAAAAAAATAAAGGATAAATTTTGCAAACTAAGTCTAGGCATACTACAAGAAGAGTTGAGATTGCAAATAAAAACCATTGCAGGCTTCCTATGTAAACATTGCTTTTTTTTCCTCTCCATCAGCATCTTAAAGTTAATATTATTAACGTTATTATTCCACAAAATAAAACACGCATTAATTACTTCCTCGGGCAACGTGTTGGCGAAGGGTTAAAATGAGTTGCAAAGATAAAAAAAGGTAATACTTCTTCTCTAACATTAGCAGTAATTAAGGATCCATTTCTTTTCTTAATTAATTTTGTCGACGCAGTTATATCAATCACATTAAACTGATGTAATTGCAATATGACCAATATTTATATATTGGAGGTTATGGATTTCATATCAATATATATCGTTCAATCATTTCTTTTTCATTTACAAATAATGGGGGGGGGGGGTGTCGTCAGTGTACCTCACAGGGTAATAATTTTTGCAAGGAAGTTTCTCTAGGGTAAATTAGTCCTTGGAAAACCGAAATATAAATTTCATAAATAAATACATGTTTGAGAAGATACGCAACCGATTAAAAGGAAGATTTTCATATACCTTCAATAAAAATTCGTGTTTTTTCTAAAAAACATAGGTTAAATTTAAATGTATATATGTGTGTGTAAGAGAGAGAGAGAGAGAGAGAGAGAGAGAGAGAGAGAGAGAGAGAGAGAGAGAGAGAGAGAGTGCTTATTCTAGTGTATCTGCGCCTGGAAAACGAATTGGGTCATTGAGTACTTCCCTACAATAACAGTAGAACTCACATGATTACGCCTGTGAAAACATCTCGGAAATATGGGTCATATAATTTAGCAAGAATAAATACAAAATAAGCAAACTAAGTCTTCGTGGCTAAGTTCATGAAACTGGTCATCAGTCTTCATAAATAAATAAATTACAATAAAAATACCCCTCTCTCTCTCTCTCTCTCTCTCTCTCTCTCTCTCTCTCTCTCTCTCTCTCTCTCTCTCTCTGCATCCCAGACCATCCAAGACTGGAAGATGCAAAATACACCGGAAGATGCATTAGCAACTCTCTGGTGGATACACAAGGTGCCTCACACTGAGGGACCTGGGGGAACCCAAACATAGAATAAGGCAATAGGGTAAGGTAAGTCTCTCTCTCTCTCTCTCTCTCTCTCTCTCTCTCTCTCTCTCTCTCTTACATGAACGCGTCGACATTATCCATTTACACATTCTCAAGCACCCAGAAACCAAGATACATGCCTATTTAATAATTGAAAATATAAATTACATAAATACTGCCATGGGTATAATTAATCATCTAACAACATACATATATTCAAATGTATATTTAAACCCTTAGTTCCACCATATACATAAATAAGCAACCACGCAAACGCACACGCAATGGGCTTCAATGAGAAGGGGAATGGCTGTGTGGTCCATTCGGCTAATGAAACATCATACTCTGAAAGCTCATTTGGCTTCTATGAATATGAGTTCACTGGTGATGTGCAGTAATCAAGTCGAGTACTGCGAAAATCGTCAAAAGTTATATCGGGTCGTTAACTCGATGATGCGAAATTAAACAATTGCCATTTCGGGTGTTGAATGAAATACCATTTGGTGTGAAGGATTGCATTATCACATTACGTTTTTATTCCGCAATAGGAATGATTTAAACGTAAAATGGAATGGAAGACATAATAAAAAAAATATATAAAACGAAAAGATTGATATGGAATGAACAATAAACTTACATCATTTCAAAAGAATGGGAAATAAATGGAGAAACTCGGTCTTCATTAGATAGATTAAAAAAAAATAAAACTTAATATTCTAAAACATATGTAACCAACTCCTCCAACTCCGTGTGACGCAAACTTCTTCCCTACCGTTTTTGACGTTGTTAATAGTTTATATAGGACATATCTGTTTTGACGCTGTTACTGTTTTTAGAATGATATATTGTTAAATTATTCTCATCCTTTATTTATTTCCTTATTTCCTTTCCTCACTGGGCTATTTTTCCCTTTTGGAGCCCTTGGGCTTATAGCATCTTACTTTTCCAACTAGGGTTGTAGCTTGGTTAGTAGTAATAATAAAAATATCCCTACACTAAAGGGTCGGTTGCCTGATGTGCCATCCCCAATGCCTTCTATCAAAGGCATCCTATTCCAACAAACCTCTTCTCTCTATCTCATCCTTCACTTTATCTCGCCATCTGATTCACCTAATTCTCTACCTCCCACTCGAACTTCTCCCACTAACAGATTCCTTCCAAGGACTCTTCACTCCCTCCCTACATATTCCTCTAACTATTCAGTCTATTTTGTTTCTTTTTCAACTCTTCTTCACATATCTAACTGCCAGAACCTTGAAGTACCCATATAAAAATATGTTTAAACATCATTTTAGGCTGTAATTGAACAACATGTCATGACCAACTAATCAGTCATCAATATCTTATCAACATACGGAACATATTTGATTTCACTAATAGTTTCGTCGTGAATGTGATATTATCATTTTATACTAATTATTCTTAGCGAGTCTTAGTTTTCATAACGTCTATAAACGATTCCATCAACATTACAAGATTCTTTTCCACATACTAAAACTGATCTCACGAATTAAGAATAATGCTATATTTAAGTAATCTATGTACTAGTGTCTATTTGAAAACCATACTTTGCTGTGCATACCCATAGAACAATTTGCCTTATTCAGATTTAAAGAAAAAATTCGTTTTCGAGAGATGTGCTTGCAAAGATCCCTAAATGTGACAACATGTTCCGTTCTAACAATCTTTGATAGAGCAACATTGGTTTGAAGACAAACACCATTTGCCATTTGCTTCAATCTGTCAACTAATACTTGCAAATCATGAACACTCAGAATTGCTGCATCATTTGCCGAGTCGAGATCTGTCAACCAATTCGATTCCCTTCCCTCTCTTCTCCAACTGTCCATCGTCTAACAATATCCATACCTACTGCGGCAGACGAAATACATTTCCTTGCAATACAATACTACTGACTTTAAATTCAGGAGACAGCTGTCCATGGAAAATCCCACAACACTTGCGACCTTGAAGCATTGTTCTTATCAAGAATTCATGTCTTTCCAGTTGGTCACATCATCTCAGAATATTCCTTCGTCATTTCAAAATCTATGAACCACAAGACGATATTTGCGAAATTCAACATTCTGTTGTAATGTGAATCGCAACACTTTGGCCCCAGCATCCTCTACCATACATTTTGTCCATCTTTTTTTTTTCTCAATTTTTATATTCTGTTCAAGAGAAGTAAACAAAATACTTTTAATACAATTCGTGTATGTGTGCTACCTCAACAATTTCAACAATTCTTTCAATCTTCCTTCTTGAATGATTTCATAATTATTGCCCGTTCTCATTTAATTTGTTTGTCTTCAATATTTTATATATCTTGAAATGATTTTTTTGATAATAACGCTTGAGCAATCAAGAGTTCACTCTCAACATTTCTGCTGTTATTCCATCGTGACCATATGCTTTTTAATTCTTGGGATTTCTTAAAATAATTCAACATTCAGCACAAAAACTTCATGCCTATGACCACGGGTCTTCCTCTTGGTAGAACAAAAATAGCATTTTTTTTAGAATCTTCTCATCATAACCAAACAAAAGACCTCTTCTGCCTGATTTCTTCTCAAGTAAAATGAAGTTACCATTATGATCTTTTATTCAGTCCTTTAATATTTCAAAACTATTAAAAACTTTTTTCTCCAGAGCCCGTCCTTCTCCAGAATTTCCTTTCAAGTTTAAAACTTCAGTCTCCCAATTACTCTTTTGTCATGTCTCGTCTCACTCTATGAACTCTTATACTCTATTCACAGTTAAACAATATACTTTTAGTTTGTTTACTTTTTCTGTCTATCATGACATTCTTGGTCTTATCTGCTATCTACTTTTGTTTTACTTATACAATTCTATCATCACAGTTCAATAGGTTTCTTTAATACCTTTCCATTTTCCAAATGCAGTGAAACGATTTTGACATTTCACCCCAATGTTTAATATGACATTCGGCTTGAGCAATTCTATATTGTCCTGACAGAGACCATCCTCAGAGAGAGAGAGAGAGAGAGAGAGAGAGAGAGAGAGAGAGAGAGAGAGAGAGAGAGAGACTCATATTCTGATAAATATAAAACTTACTCTCTTTACAGAATATTTCAAAAGCCGTTTAACAATAAATCCTGACAAAGCATTAAAATCAGATTCTTAAAAAACGTACCTTTGAAATGATGATGTAACTTATCTCGACAGAGTGAAAAATTGCAAATGCCACATGCTTCACATTAACTAAAAGAAACACTGATTAAAAATATTAATAAATAATGTGCCACAAAGGAATCTAAAACAGGTCTTCATTGCGAAATGCTCCACAATCACAACTAATCAGAATCACGAATCTCGACCGGCCTTAATCTAGTCGAGTAATTGTATTAGGGAATGCAACATTTATTGATGGATCAATTGATGGCTTTGATCCTCCCACAGAGATTACTGCCTCTGACGAATAACTTTCCTTTTTCCTTTTGACCTGAATGTCAGTATTGTACCTTCGATTCCCTGTCAATGAAGTTGCTTAGTTATCACTTAACTGGTGGACGCGATCCGTCAATAATGGCAGTTAAATAATTAATTACATATGTATACACACGTACCCCATCTCACGGGGAGAGCTCAACGTGACCGGAAAAAAATAAATATATACAATATATATATATATATATATATATATATATATATATATATATATATATATATATATATATATATATATGTGTGTGTGTGTGTGTGTGTGTGTGTGTGTATATGCATAAATGTGTAAATATATATGCATATATATATATATATATATATATAT
>NC_090736.1:136949819-136962319 GCF_036898095.1 Palaemon carinicauda | reverse complement strand
GTCAGTGACATTGCCCTAGTAAGTAGGGAATGCTCTAGAGACTGACCACATATACATTTGATCAGCGCCCAAGACCCCTCTCCACCCAAGCTCCGATCAGGTAGGGCCAGGCAATGGGTGCTGACAATTCACCAAGTAGACCTATAGACTCCCTCAAACCCTCCTATCACTAGATCACAAGGATGGTCAGGTTGCAGACACTAAATAAACTGAGTTTAGAGGGACTCGAACCCCAGTTCGGCGATCGCCAAGCAGGGACGTTTCCAATAGGCCACCATAACCTGTTACATCTAGTATAGATGTCAAAGAATGTTAAAAGGATAAGGCACCCGATGATTATGATTTGCTGGATAGGGAGAATCTACGCATAATTAAACTTATATTTGAATAATCATGAAAGTTTATAATATAATTAGGACATTTATTTTTTGCTTATTATCAGAACAGATTTATTCGTAAAAATCAAAAGCATACTTTAGCATTGCCTGGAGAATTCTTTACTATTTCCTTAAAGGTTTAAAGGGCGCTCATGAATGGCAGACGCAAAGGACAGTGACATTGCCCTAGCAAACAGGACAATGCCCTAGAGACTGACCATATATCCATATGATCAGCGCCCAAGCTGATGACTCAACCTATAGTCTCCCCCAAACCGCCCATCCTTAGCTCAGAAGGACGGTAAGGTTGCAGCAACCAAGGGAACTAACGAGTTTGATCGGGACTCGAACTCCAGTTTGGTTTCTCACCATTCAGGGACGTGCCTAGGATGGCCATTCGGCACAAAAGTGTAACTGAGGAAAACTCATCAGCTGCGCTATCTAGTAATAGTTAAAAGAGGCTGAACTGTCAGCGGATTAAAAAGCCCTCTCCTTTAGCTAACAAATGTATCTAATAATGTGGCCAATGCCTCATTTCTTGGCGTATCGATGTATTTAAGATTTTGACCATAATGTCCGGTATTTGGGACCTTCGAAGCCGTTCAGCGCCAATGTGTAACTGGGTCCGCATGATATAAAAGTAAGAAAAGGTTGGACACAAAGATGGAAAGAAGGACGCATTAATAATAAAAATAATAATAATAATAATAATAATAATAATAATAATAATAATAATAAAGTAGTTAGGGCCCGAAAGGACGCTGCAAAGGTCTTTAAGTAGCCTACAGAGCAAAGTTTGAGGTACACTGATGGCACTAACTTATTACAAGGACCATAACAATGGGAATAGTTTTTGCTGAATATTTGTACAAGTTGTGCTATAATAAATCACACTTCTTTCAACATGTTTAAATCCAAAGGCAATTTCATTAACAAAAAAGGAGTTGAAGAAACTCTCATGACAAATTTAAAGAACGACTAATCACCTTTGGTTTTTAGACTGTAAATAGACGAGGAATATTACAGAGGTATTCTAAACGTCTAAACCACAAGATATCAATTTCATGTTTAGTTGTTCAAATAAAAATTCTCATCGTTGAATCTGCCACGTCTACCACGGATGTCATATGAGTTTAGGATAAGAAAATGTGTGTAACCTTCATGGTTCATTTGATGTGTGATGCCCAGTTGACCTTTGTCTTCCTCCAACAACTTGTTCTGATCAACTTGCCACCAAACACTTTTAAGGGTTATAAAACATTTAAAATCTTCAAGAAAACAAAGACAGTTGGGGCAGAGTATAATCATAAGTAATTTGACTTTTTTAAGTAAATCAAGTATATTTCAAACTTCTCTTTCGAAAAGGTGGCTTTTATATGAGCATAAGTTTTCTCACACTGTGCCCATTTCAATCGATATCATTCTGAGTGGTTGCAATATATATGCGTTAAAGTTACATTCTTCTAGGCCTTGTTTTCAGGGGTTGAAGAAACGGTGATATAACAACTGGCACTATACAATAAAATTAGGTATTTGTGATATCCTTTCACAAAGACGTTTGACTTCGTTATAATGATTTTCAAAGAAATATTTTCTATTTCTTTTCTTAGAGCTCAACAAAAAATTAAAGGATCAAGTTTCACAAAAACATTTAACTTCCTTATAATGGTGTTCAAAACATATTTCTTATCTAGAGATTACCAAAAAATTAAAATATCAAGTTTCACAAAGACATTTGACTTCGCTATAGTGGTGTTCAAAGAAATATTTTCTATTTCCTTTCTTAGAGCTCAACAAAAAATTAAAGGATCAATTTTGCAAAGAACGTAAGTCTAGGCATACCATAAGAAGAGTGGAGATTACAAAAGAAAACCATTGCAGGCTTCCTATCAAAACTTTGCTCTTCCTTTCCTCTCCATCAGCTTCTTAAAGTTTATATTATTAACGTTATTATTCCACAAAAAAAAAAAACACATATTAATTACTTCCTCGGGCAGCGTGTTGGCAAAGGGTTAAACCGAGTTGCAAAGATAAAAAAAGGTAATACTTCTTCTCTAACATTAGCAGTAATTAAGGATCCATTTCTTTTCTTAACTAATTTTGTCGACGCAGTTATATCAATCACATTAAACTGAGGTAATTGCAATATGAATAATATTTATATATTGGAGGTTATGCATCTTATATCAATATATATCGTTCAATCATTTCTTTTTCATTCACAAATAATGGGTGGGGGGGGGGGTGTCGTCAGTGTACCTCACAGGGTAATAATTTTTGCAAGGAAGTTTCTCTAGGGTAAATTAGTCCTTGGAAAACGGAATTATAAATTTCTTAAATAAATGCATGTTTGAGAAGATGCACAACCGATTAAAAGGAAGATTTTCATATACCTTCAATAAAAATTCGTGTTTTTCTCAAAACATAGGTTAAATTTAAATGTGTGTGTATATATATATATATATATATATATTATAATATATATATATATATATATATATATATATATATATATATTATATATACATATAATATATATATATATATATATTTATATATATATATATAGAGAGAGAGAGAGAGAGAGAGGAGAGAGAGAGAGAGAGAGAGAGAGAGAGAGAGAGAGAGAGAGAGAAAGAGGATGAGAGAGAGAGAGAGAGAGAGCTTATTCCAGTGTATCTGCGCCTGGAAAACGAATTGGGTCATTGAGTACTTCCCTACAAAAACAGTAGAATTCACATGATTACGTCTGTGAAACCATCTCGGAAATTTGGGTCATATAATTTAGCTAGAATAACTACAAAATAAGCAAACTGAGTCTTTGTGGCTAAGTTCATGAAACTGGTCATCAGTCTTCATAAATAAATAAATTACAATGAAAATACCCCCTCTCTCTCTCTCTCTCTCTCTCTCTCTCTCTCTCTCTCTCTCTCTCCTCTCCTCTCTCTCTCTCTCTCTCTCGGCATCCCAGACCATCCAAGACTGGAAGATGCAAAATACACCGGAAGATGCATTAGCAACTCTGGTGGATACACGAGGTGCCTCACACTGAGGGACCTGGGGGAACCCAAACATAGAATAAGGCAATAAGGTAAGGCTCTCTCTCTCTCTCTCTCTCTCTCTCTCTCTCTCTCTCTCTCTCTCTCTCTCCTCTCTCTCTCTCTCTCTCTCCTCTCATGAACGCGTCGACATTATCCATTTACACATTCATAGGCACCCAGAGACCAAGAGAAATACCTATTTAATAATTAAAAATATAAATTACATAAATACTGCCATGCGTATAATTAATCATCTAACCACATACATATATTCAAATGTATATTTAATCCCTTAGTCCCACCATATACATAAATAATCAACCAGGCAAACGCACACGCAATGGGTTTCAATGAGAAGGGGAATGGCTGTGTGGTCCATTCGGCTAATGAAACATCATACTCTGAAAGCTCATTTGGCTTCTATGAATATGAGTTCACTGGTGATGTGCAGTAATCAAGTCGAGTACTGCCAAAATCGTGAAAAGTTATATCGGGTCGTTAACTCGATGATGCGAAATTAAACAATTGCCATTTTGGGTGTTGAATGAAATACCATTTGCAGTGAAGGATTGCATTATCCCATTACGTTTTTATTCCGCAATAAGAATGATTTAAACGTAAAATGGAATGAAAGACATAATAAAAAAAATATATAAAACGAAGAGATTGATATGGAATGAACAATAAACTTACATCATTAGAAAAGAATGGGAAATAAATGGAGAAACTCGGTCTTCATTAGATAGATTAAAAAAAAAAAAACTTAATATTCTAAAACATATGTAACTAACTCCTCCAACGCCGTGTGACGCAAACTTCTTCCCTACCGTTTTTGACGTTGTTAATAGTTTATATAGGACATATCTGTTTTGACGCTGTTACTGTTTTTAGAATGATATATTGTTAAATTTTTCTCATCCTTTATTTATTTCCTTATTTCCTTTCCTCACTGGGCTATTTTTCCCTGTTGGAGCCCTTGGGCTTATAGCATCTTGCTTTTCCAACTAGGGTTGTAGCTTGGTTAGTAGTAATAATAATAATATCCCTACACTAAAGGTCGGTTGCCTGATGTGCCATCCCCAATGCCTTCTATCAAAGGCATCCTATCTCATCCTTCACTTTATCTCGCCATCTAATTCACCTAATTCTCTACCTCCCACTCGACCTTCTCCCACTAACAGATTCCTTCCAAGGACTCTTCACTCCCTCCCTACATATTCCTCTAACTAATCAGTCTGTTTTGTTTATTTTTCAACTCTTCTTCACATATCTAACTCCTAGGACCTTGAAGTACCCATATAAAAGCCTGTTTAAACATCATTTTAGGCTGTAATTGAACAACATGTCATGACCAACTAATCAGTCATCAATATCTTATCAACATACGGAACATATTTGATTTCACTTATAGTTTCGTCGTGAATGTGATATTATCATTTTATACTATTTATTCTCAGCTAGACTTAATTTTCAGAAACTTCATAACGTCTATAAACGATTCCATCAACATTACAAGATTCTTTTCCACACACTAAACTGATCTCACGAATTAAGTATAATGATATATATAAGTAATCTATGTACGATTGTCTATTTGAAAACCATACTTTGCTGTGCATACCCATAGAACAATTTGCCTTATTCAGATTTAAAGAAAAAATTCGTTTTCGAGAGATGTGCTTGCAAAGATCCCTAAATGTGACAACATGTTCCGTTCTAAACAATCTTTGATAGAGCAACATTGGTTTGAAGACAAACACCATTTGCCATTTGCTTCAATCTTTTAACTAATACTTGAAAATCATGAACACTCAGAATTGCTGCATCATTTGCCGAGTCGAGATCTGTCAACCAATTCGATTCCCTTCCCTCCCTTCCCAACTGCCCATCGTCTAACAATATCCATACCTACTGCGGCAGACGAAATACATTTCCTTGCAATACAATACTACTGACTTTAAATTCAGGAGACAGCTGTCCATGGAAAATCGCACAACACTTGCGACCTTGAAGCATTGTTCTTATCAAGAATTCATGTCTTTCCAGTTGGTCACATCATCTCAGAATATTCCTTCGTCATTTCAAAATCTATGAACCACAAGACGATATTTGCGAAATTCAACATTCTGTTGTAATGTGAATCGCAACACTTTGGCCCCAGCATCCTCTACCATACATTTTGTCCATCTTTTTTTTTTCTTTTTTTTTTTTTGTCCTGAATTTTTATATTCTGTTCAAGAGAAGTAAATAAAATACTTTTCATACAATTCATGTATGTGTGCTACCTCAACAAATTTCAACAATTCTTTCAATCTTCCTTCTTGAAGGATTTCATAATTATTCCCCGTTCTCATTTAATTTGTTTGTCTTCGGTGTTTTATATTTCTTGAAATTATTTCTTTGATAATAACGCTTGAGCAATCAAGAGTTCACTCTCAACATTTCTGCTGTTATTCCATAGTGACCATATGCTTTCTAATAATAATTCAACAGCCAGCACAAAACCTTCATACCTATGACCACGGGTCTTCCTCTTGGTAAAACAGAAATAACACTTTTTTTTAGAATATCCTCATCATAACCAAACAAAAGGCCTCTTCTGCCTGATTTCTTCTCAAGTAAAAATGAAGTTACCATTATGATCTTTTATTCAGTCCTTTAATATTTCAAAACTATTAAAAACTTTTTTCTCCAGAGCCCGTCCTTCTCCAGAATTTCCTTTCAAGTTTAAAACTTCAGTCTTCCAATTACTCTTTTGTCATGTCTCGTCTCACTCTATGAACTCTTATACTTTATTCACAGTTAAATAATATACTTTTAGTTTGTTTACTTTTCTGTCTATCATGACATTCTTGGTCTTATCTGCTATCTACTTTTGTTTTACTTATACAATTCTTTCATCACAGTTCAATAGGTTTCTTTATTACCTTTCCATTTCTCAAATGCAGTGAAACGATTTTGCCATTTCAGCCCAATGATTAATATGACATTTGGCTTAAGCAATTCTATACTGTCCTCACGGAGACTGTCCTCAGAGAGAGAGAGAGAGAGAGAGAGAGAAAGAGAGATAGATAGAGAGAGAGAGAGAGAGAGAGAGAGATGAGGAGAGAGAGAGAGAGAGAGAGAGAGAGAGAGAGAGAGAGACTCATATTCTGATAAATATAAAACTTACTCTTTACAGAATACTTTAAAAGCCCGTTTAATAATAAAACCTGACAAAGCATTAAAATCAGATTCTTAAAAAACGTACCTTTGAAATGATGACGTAACATAACTCGACAGAGTGAATAATTGCAAATGCCACATGCTCCACATAAACTAAAAGAAACACTGATTAAAAATATTAATAAATAATGTACCACAAAGGAATCTAAAACAGGTCTTCATTGCGAAATGCTCCACAATCATAACTAATCAGAATCATGAATCTCGACCGGCCTTAATCTAGTCGAGTAATTTGTATTAGGGAATGCGACATTTAGTGATGGATAAATTGATGGCTTTGATCCTCCCACAGAGATTACTTTCTCTGACGAATAACTTTCCTTTTTCCTTTTGATCTGAATGTCAGTATTGTACCTTCGATTCCCTGTCAATGAAGTTGCTTAGTTATCACTTAACTGGTGTACGCGATCCGTCAATAATGGCAGTTAAATAATTAATTACATATGTATACACACGTACCCCATCTCACGGGGAGAGCTCAGCGTGACCGGAAAAAATAAATATATACAATATATATATATATATATATATATATATATATATATATATATATATATACATATATATATATATATGTATATATATATGCATGAATGTGTAAATATATATGCATATATATATATATATATATATATATATATATATATATATATATATAGAGAGAGAGAGAGAGAGAGAGAGAGAGAGAGAGAGAGAGAGAGAGAGAGAGAGAGAGAGAGAGAGAGAGAGAGAGAGAGACTGAGATACTTGCTCTTTATCATATAAGAGATTTTGTTTCTTTATAAATTAACTTATTTTTATGTTTACAGCGTTTATAATTTTGCTAACGAAAATAATGTGTTTTTTCTGTGTTAAATCGGACTTCGTTTTTATTTCAATCGTCAAACTCAAATTAATTTCCTTGTTGAAATTCAGTTAATGAGCAAATAAAACTATTCCGAGTTTTTACAAACTCTTTTTATCACAGCCAAATACATGTGAACTCAAATATATAGAGTTAAAACGGGTTTTGAGTTTATTACGTTCTATTATATGTATGTATATGGAAGTGAGTTACCTCTCCCAGTTTTGTTCTTTTTTCCATGTATGAATTACATTTAATCAAATCTAACTATAAAGACAAAATTGGGTGGTTACGATTCTAGTCTAAGTTTATGTCATCACGGTCCATATATGAATGTGCATAAGAATACCTATATTCTAACTAACAGGCTTCAAAAATTTTCTTTTTTTTAGTGTCTAGTTATACAAATTCACTCACGGAAAATATTCAATAAAAAAGCATTCATTGTTTCCAATGACAGTTCGAAGCAATGCCTAAGATTTAGATTAAAAAATATAAGTCAACTAGCCTAATAAAGATTCATGTACTTATAGAAAAGTGAAAATCTTAATTTCGTTCATTATAAACCTTAGTGTGTTCAGTAGTATATGCATCTAAATTCTTAAATTACGAATATTATCTTCACCATCATAAAGATCCTATAAAATAAATTCATCTCATACTTTTAAATTTGATCATTTCTCTTTTTTAGTAACAGGACAGATATCTGAGGCTTCGAGTCATTCCCTGTATATTACAGAGAAAGGATTGTAGACTTAATTCATATAAGGAACGCTATTCTATTTGGCTTTTGTTATTAGGTAAATCCTGTCCTGATTCAACATACCGAAGTAAAGAAATATGCAAAGAATAAGAAAATACATGAATAATGAATGCTCAATCTCCGCTTGATAACGGAATGTTAATATTGATATTCCATTACACCAATCAATGGTTAAGTTACTCTTTATTCCATCAATTATCTTTTCTCTCGATAATTTCTTACAGAATCCAGGTATGAGAATTAAAATCCTTTACCTATAGAAATTTGGGTGCTCTTCCAATATCTGATCTACTGGGTTGTTTTGATTCCAATATTTAATCTACCGAGTTGTTTTCATTCCATTATGCAATCTACTGATTTGTTTTCATTCCTATATGCCCTCTAATGTTTTGTTTTTATTCCCATATGCAATCTACTGAGTTGTTTTGATTCCAATATTTAATCTACTGAGTTGTTTCCATTCCAATATCCGATCTACCGATTTGTTTTGATTCCAATATTTAATTTAATGTGCTGTTTCCATCCCAATATATGATCTACTGAGTAGTTTACATTCTAATTTGGGATCTACTGCGTTGTTTTCATTCCAATATGTGATCTACTGAGTTGTTATCATTCAAACATGTGATCTACTGAGTTATTTCCATTCCAATATGTGATCTACTGAGTTGGTATTATTTCAAGAACTGATCTACTGAGTTGTTTTCATTCCAATATGCGATCTACTGAGTTGTTTTCATTCCAATATGTGATCTACTGAGTTGTTATCATTCAAACATGTGATCTACTGAGTTATTTCCATTCCAATATGTGATCTACTGAGTTGGTATTATTTCAAGAACTGATCTACTGAGTTGTTTTCATTCCAATATGCGATCTACTGAGTTGTTTTCATTCCAATATGTGATCGACTGAGTTGTTTCCATTCCAATATGTGATCTACTGAGTTGTTTTAATTCCAACATGTGATCTACTGAGTTGCTTTCATTCTAACATGTGATTTACTGAGTAATTTTCATTCTAACATGTCATCTACTGAGTTGTTACCATTCCAATATGTGATTTATTGAGTTGTTTTCATTCCAACATGTGATCTAATGAGTTGATTTCATTCTAATGCGTGACCTACTGAGTTGAATAAATGTTACCAGACATTCATCGTTTTTAATACAAATTTTTAACAGTGTATAGAGATATTCCTGGGAGAGTCGACTTATCTTCACTGATAGGAAAGGCAGTTAAAACTGCAATTTATTTCTAAAACCTTAGATATGCTACCATTCCCAATAACGTAATTATTTTTGGCAGATTTACTGTCTTGAAAGTTATCTGTAATCTTAAATTGGTTGTTAATGCATTGCAACCAAATTGAAATGAATTAATATGGCGCATTCATGCTCTTAAAAAGACACAAAATATTGTACTAAACTTTATTTTAGCTAAAAGCCCAAAGAAAACGTGCAAGTTTAATATTCGAGTACCCCCTCAAGCCAAATGATAATTTCTAAAAGTGTCTGCAACTACACCGTCCTAGTGAGCTAGGAAAGTTAGGGGAAGTCTATAGGTCTACCGGGGAGTTATCAGCAGCCATTGCCTGGACCTGCCTGGTTTTATCTTGGGTGGAGAGGTGGCTTGTGCACTGCTCTATATATATATATATATATATATATATATATATATATATATATATATATATATATATATATATATATATATATATATGTATATATATATATATACATATATATATATATGTATATATATATACATATATATATATACAGTATAGCCTGTCTATAAAATTCCTTGTCTTTTCCGTTCATGAGCGTCATTATAACACAAAACAGATATAATTAGAAACGTACTTTTAGAAAAAAAATAGACATCCAAATTTCCACTAATTTCCAAATTCCAGGCGCCACAAGACTAAAATAGCAACACCAACATCTAAATACAAAACATTGGAGAAATTCCAGCATCCTAAACATCAATTTATCCTCAAATTACACGAACAACAATCTGAGATTCGAAAATGAAATTATTTCATGGAATTGAAAACGGCTAATCACGGAAGCGTAATCCCCCTTCATGCTATTATCAAAAGTGAGCGTACTTCTGGAAATGTATTCCAAGGGATGTGTTTGCATATTTTGAGAGGGAAGATAATTATAATACTGGGAGGAGATTGCAAAATTATCAAGTACGGCCATAATGCGAAGGAACAATACGGTTATGCGATGGAGAGAGAGAGAGAGAGAGAGAGAGAGAGAGAGAGAGAGAGAGAGAGAGAGAGAGAAAGGCAAATTTTATTCTATCGACCCCTTCCGGAGTATGAGAATTACAAAATTACACAAATATATATATTTTACACAAAAACTACAAAAAGAAGAGACCAATAGATTACAACTAGAGAGAGAGAGAGAGAGAGAGAGAGAGAGAGAGAGAGAGAGAGAGAGAGAGAGAGAGAGAGAGAGGCAAAGGCAAATTTTATTCTATCGACCCCTTCCGGAGTATGAGAATTACAAAATTACACAAATATATATATTTTACACAAAAACTACAAAAAGAAGAGACCAATAGATTACAACTAGAGAGAGAGAGAGAGAGAGAGAGAGAGAGAGAGAGAGAGAGAGAGAGAGAGAGAGAGATGTACCCAGAGCATTTATTTTTCAGACTGTTCTCGTTAGGGGACGTGGCATAACACTTCTGCTGTTTTCGAAATAACATGCAAATTCGACTGTATTATAATTTATCAAAATTGAAATATACTGTATGTATACATAAGCATGCTTTAGCGGTCTGTGAAATAAATCTAGGCATGTCTTACAGCTCTCTCTCTCTCTCTCTCCTCTCTCTCTCTCTCTCTCTCTCTCTCTCTCTCTCTCTCTCTCTCTCTCTCTCTCTAACAGATAATAAAATATGCTCTAGTGAGTTCTCTTAGGTTTAAGTAGTTACCGAAAGGGGGTGCAAATCAAGTAAATGAAGTAATCAACATCAGTAATGAAGTAAAACGAGTTATGGAAAATTTTCAGATGGCACATGAGGACACAAATGGATATGCTAATTATATTAGTCTGTTCTTTTATCATAAACCAAGATTCAACCTTAGAAATGCCTTTAAAAGTAATATTGGTTTTAATCTTCTCTTGTTGCAGTTCACTCCATTGCGTAATACGTAAAAGAGCAGCCAATATTGTCTGTTTTCATTCACAAAAAAAAGAGGAATTTTCTTATGAAATGGAAACTTGTGGTGATATTATGTTGGTGATCATCTTCAACATCTGTTACGTTGTCTTGGAAGAAAATATTATTAGATAGCCCCGCAGACATGGGTCAAAACGTTCTTATAAAATTAGATCAAAATTGCAAGATTACAAGAGTCAATAACGTTTCGTGACAAGGATTTGGATTTAGATTTATGAAATTTGAGTCATTAAGCATGGAGCTGGGACCGTAAAGGCTGTCACAGTAAAATAAATACCGTTAACTTTAAAGTAAACAAGCAGGAAGCAGTATGTACGCGGATGTTGACCTGTGACCTCGCTTCCACGATCTAGGTTGAGAAAATAATTTTGAAGCAGTTTCTTACTGGTGACATTAATCTGTTGACCAATCGTAAATACTTCCTGAGTTTTGTTCGCACAGGTATCGGAGGGGGAGGGGAAGCAGATGGGCGTAGCAACAATGGCGGTTGACCCGTTGAAGCTTGCATTGTCTAGCACCCAGAACCAGAGGAGCCCCTGGCATGCCTCCAAACTAAGATGCATGCCATAAAAAGAACGTGCAGCGGATGGAAGAGTTAATTAGCTTGTTGAAAAGAAGGCCAGTTGTGGCCTGGTCCTGTCTATCGTACTAACATGTGATGGTCATTTTTATTGCTTAATTTCAATGTCTCCCTCTGTGTACCTTGATTACCATGATTAACTTTGTAAAGTGTATTCTACTGTAATAAGTTCGCGCACTTCAGAACAGCAAGATTTATGTAAAGATGTTCTTAGTTCGAGCAAATACTTTATGAAACCTAATGGAAGAAGTCACCAGTGTTCATTTACGTCAAATAATTTATGAAACTCAATTAAAGATATTAATTAATTAATTAAGCCGTGCGCATTTTTGTAAAATACTTTATACAAATATTCTGCTAACACAGATTAACTCTGTCAATAATCCTCGTTTCCCATTATTTGAAATAATAGCCAAATTGCACGCTACAAGGCCATTCAACGCAGAGTTACAAATGAAATAAAGCT
>NC_090736.1:136932319-136942319 GCF_036898095.1 Palaemon carinicauda | reverse complement strand
ACATTTTATCAGAAAATGAATATTACAATCTGATAAAAAAGACGTTTCGTTACGGAATAACGGGGGAAAGTTATCTACACACACACACACACACACGCACACACACATATGGGTAGTAGGTTGGGTAGGGCACCAGCCGCACGTTGAGATACTACCGCTAGAGACTTATTTGATCCTTTGACTGGCCAGACAGTACTATATTGGATTCTTCTCTCTGGTTACGGGTCATGTCTACACATAAACCGAATAATCTGGCCTATTCTTTTTATATTCTCCTCTGTCCTCATACACCTGACGATACTTAGATTACCAAACAATTCTTCTTCACCAAAAGGGTTACTGCGCTATCATTGTTCAGTGGCTACTTTCCTCTAGGTAAAGGTAGAAGAGACTCTTTAGCTATGGTAAGTAGCTCTTCTAGGAGAAGGACATTCCAAAATCAAACCAATGTTCTCTAACCTTGGGTAGTGCCATAGCCTCTGTGTTATGGTCTTTCACTGTCTTGGGTTAGAGTTCTCTTGCTTAAGGGTACACTTAGGAACACTATGCTATCGTAATTCTCTTCCTCTTGTTTTGTTAAAGTTTTTATAGCTTATATAGCAGATATTTATTTTAATGTTGTTACTGTTCTTAGAATATTTTATTTTTCCTTGTTTCCTTTCCTCAATGGGCTATTTTCCCTGTTGGAGCCCCAAGGTTTATAGCATCCTGCTTTCTAACTAGGGTTGTAGCTTAGCAAGTAATAATATATATATATATATATATATATATATATATATATATATATATATATATATATATATATATATATATATATATATATATATATATATTTATATATATATGCTATATTCTCTGTACCATGGTCTTTCACTGTCTTGGGGTAGAGTTCTCTTGTTTGAGGGTACGCTAGTGCACAATATTCTATATTATTTTTCTTCCTCTTGTTTACTTTTTTATTTTTTACAGTTTATAAGTGAAAGATTTGTTTTGATGTTGCTGTCCTTAAAATATTTTATTTTAATTGTTAATCACTTCTTTTGTAATTTCCTTTCCTCACTGGGCTATTTTCCCCGTTGGACCCCTCGGGCTTATAGCATTCTGCTTTTCCACCTAAGGTTGTAGCTTAGTAAGTAATATATATATATATATATATATATATATATATATATATATATATATATATATATATGTATATGTATATAAATAATATATATATACAGAAATATATATGGATATTCTTTCTCTTCATCTCCTGGCTAGCACAGTGGTAACGTATTCGCCTAGCATTCGCATGGCAACAGATCGATCCCAGCCCTAGCCCGTGAGTTTAAGCAGTTTACTAAAGAGGATACTGCTGTGTTTGGGAACCACAGTTGGGGGTTTGGCTTACCCGGCTGACATTCCGGTCAGCATCTATTCTGATAATACTGGAACTGAAACCAGTCACGAGAGAGAGAGAGAGAGAGAGAGAGAGAGAGAGAGAGAGAGAGAGAAAGAGAGAGAGAGGGGGGGGGGGAGTTAAGGTGATGAGACCATAAGGGTTCACCCCTCCATCGTTTCAAGAAGTCCTTGGTGGTAAAGTTGTAAGCCCAATGACCATTTCTTGACCATGGTACCTGTACTATATATATATATATATATATATATATATATATATATATATATATATATATATATATATATATATATATATATATATATACATACCGTATATATATATATATATATATATATATATATATATATATATATATATATATATATATATATATATGTATATATATATATATATATATATATATATATATATATATATATACATATATATATATATATATATATATATATATATATATATATATATATGTATGTGTGTGTGTACTGTATATATAAAAACTAAGGGCGATTGGTCATAAGTAACTTTTATATATGTGCAGTATACAAAATTTTCAGATACGCAAATCAATAGATAGAAAGATAGACAGACAAAATGGCAGGCAATGACAACGTTTGAAAAAACAAACGAAAAATTGGCCACGTCGGCGTGAAAACGGCAAAACAGAAGGTCAAATCAAATCACCAATCAAAGCTTTCGTTTTACGCTTCCTAAACATTTTTTTTAAAAACAAACGTTTGGGTCATAGTGCATCTCCGGTAAAAAAAAAAAAAAAAAAAAAAAATCACAAAGTGGACGTGGCATATCAGGATCATGTTGAAAGATTTCATTCTATTTTTTATATTAGTATCATTATTATTATCATTAATAGTAGTAGTAGTAGTAGTAGTAGTAGTAGTAGTAGTAGTAGTAGTATCTACATATAGTTGGTTATTTTTTTTTTTTAGGGGGGGGGGTATTCTATCGCTAGTGCCTTCCTCAGCAGACACCGCCCATTAATTAATTATCGACAACGTATTCCTATCGTCTTGTGAATTTCCAAAATATTTTCTTTCCATTTTACCCTCGATCAATTCAAGGGTCTTCAGTCTCAGCTTCCATTAAAAACCTTGCATATTCTTCCTGGTCATCGCAGTCCTTGTGGTCTTATTAACGAATATTTCGTTATACCTCTAAATTCATGAACATGTATTCTCAGAACCTTCATCTATATAAAATGCAAATTCCGTTATTTTTTTTCGAATTGCATTCTCAAATACAATCAGCTTCCAATCAATACAATTATTGATCTCGGTTTCATGAATCTAGATATTCTTATTCTCTTCATAAATAACAGCAAACTAATTCATGTGAAAATCCTACATGCTATAAAACGTTCTATTTCTTTTTATAGGCTGTAGAATGCTTGCTAGGTATTCTAATCCATTTGTTTCCTAATTCTGTTCCATTTATTCCTTTTTCCTAGATTTATTTCCTTCTATAGTTTCGTTTATTATGCCTACTTCTATTCCCACATTGATTTCTCGTTTTGTATGGATTTCCCTGTTTTATGGTAACTTAAATTTAAAACCTTGCTACAAACATTCACATACATTAATTGGACACTATTTTTTATGCCTTCAATCATTCAACACTTATTGTAACAGACATCTATGCCTAGGCATATTGTTCCCATCAAAGCATTATTTTTTGTTTCTTCCAACTGGAATAGAAGTGTTTTTGTTTCTCTCGTAAATTCTGGCTTATAGAAGTGTCTATAGACTGAAGAAGGCCTGTTTAAATTTCACAGGCTTAAATCATATTTTCTTAATATACTGCAATCATTTACTACTTAATTGCCTAATTAGAAAATCTAGAGCTTTAGTTGTTCAGTTTTCAGTAAAATTACATTGGTATGCCCTCAATTTTCATGATACAAGGTCACCTTTTGGAATATTTCATTAAACAAAGATTCTGTGGCACTGACACCTCCATTTACAAACAACTTAAATGTCTTGTTTATTTTTCTTAATTAATATAAGTTATGTGATATAAAAAAACATGAATCATATTAATTTTCTAGAACATAACTTGGATGAACATGAAATGTTCTAGTTTATTAGAACAAATGTTTCGAAAAGAGTCGTATATATTCGCTTGTTATTTTTCATATAATCGAGCTAACAGAGATGAAGACAAGCGGTAAAAAAAGAGACAGGATGTAATAATTGCGAAAGCAACAATTATTTATATTACTTTAACCAAGAAGAAAAGAAACACTTTAAAATACAGTAAATGTCAAAAAACGTTAACTACCACACGCAAACTTCCCTTCTTTGTTTTACTTCTTTCCCTTCTTTATTTTACTTCTTTCCCTTCTTTGTTTTACTTCTTTCCCTTCTTTATTTTACTTCTTTCCCTTCTTTATTTTACTTCTTTCCCTTCTTTGTTTTACTTCTTTCCCTTCTTTGTTTTACTTCTTTCCCTTCTTTATTTTACTTCTTTCCCTTCTTTGTTTTACTTCTTTCCCTTCTTTGCTTTACTTCTTTCCCTTCTTTGCTTTACTTCTTTCCCTTCTTTATTTTACTTCTTTCCCTTCTTTGTTTTACTTCTTTCCCTTCTTTATTTTACTTCTTTCCCTTCTTTGTTTTACTTCTTTCCCTTCTTTGTTTTACTTCTTTCCCTTCTTTATTTTACTTCTTTCCCTTCTTTGTTTTACTTCTTTCCCTTCTTTGCTTTACTTCTTTCCCTTCTTTGCTTTACTTCTTTCCCTTCTTGGTTTTACTTCTTTCCCTTCTTTGCTTTACTTCTTTCCCTTCTTTGTTTTACTTCTTTCCCTTCTTTATTTTACTTCTTTCCCTTCTTTGTTTTACTTCTTTCCCTTCTTTGTTTTACTTCTTTCCCTTCTTTATTTTACTTCTTTCCCTTCTTTGCTTTACTTCTTTCCCTTCTTTGCTTTACTTCTTTCCCTTCTTTGTTTTACTTCTTTCCCTTCTTTGCTTTACTTCTTTCCCTTCTTTGTTTTACTTCTTTCCCTTCTTTATTTTACTTCTTTCCCTTCTTTGCTTTACTTCTTTCCCTTCTTTGCTTTACTTCTTTCCCTTCTTTGTTTTACTTCTTTCCCTTCTTTGCTTTACTTCTTTCCCTTCTTTGTTTTACTTCTTTCCCTTCTTTGCTTTACTTCTTTCCCTTCTTTATTTTACTTCTTTCCCTTCTTTGTTTTACTTCTTTCCCTTCTTTATTTTACTTCTTTCCCTTCTTTGTTTTACTTCTTTCCCTTCTTTGTTTTACTTCTTTCCCTTCTTTATTTTACTTCTTTCCCTTCTTTGTTTTACTTCTTTCCCTTCTTTGCTTTACTTCTTTCCCTTCTTTGCTTTACTTCTTTCCCTTCTTTGTTTTACTTCTTTCCCTTCTTTGCTTTACTTCTTTCCCTTCTTTGTTTTACTTCTTTCCCTTCTTTATTTTACTTCTTTCCCTTCTTTGTTTTACTTCTTTCCCTTCTTTGTTTTACTTCTTTCCCTTCTTTGTTTTACTTCTTTCCCTTCTTTATTTTACTTCTTTCCCTTCTTTGCTTTACTTCTTTCCCTTCTTTGCTTTACTTCTTTCCCTTCTTTGTTTTACTTCTTTCCCTTCTTTGCTTTACTTCTTTCCCTTCTTTGTTTTACTTCTTTCCCTTCTTTATTTTACTTCTTTCCCTTCTTTGTTTTACTTCTTTCCCTTCTTTGCTTTACTTCTTTCCCTTCTTTGTTTTACTTCTTTCCCTTCTTTGTTTTACTTCTTTCCCTTCTTTGCTTTACTTCTTTCCCTTCTTTGTTTTACTTCTTTCCCTTCTTTATTTTACTTCTTTCCCTTCTTTGTTTTACTTCTTTCCCTTCTTTATTTTACTCCTTTCCCTTCTTTGTTTTACTTCTTTCCCTTCTTTGTTTTACTTCTTTCCCTTCTTTATTTTACTTCTTTCCCTTCTTTGTTTTACTTCTTTCCCTTCTTTGCTTTACTTCTTTCCCTTCTTTGCTTTACTTCTTTCCCTTCTTTGTTTTACTTCTTTCCCTTCTTTGCTTTACTTCTTTCCCTTCTTTGTTTTACTTCTTTCCCTTCTTTGTTTTACTTCTTTCCCTTCTTTGTTTTACTTCTTTCCCTTCTTTGTTTTACTTCTTTCCCTTCTTTGTTTTACTTCTTTCCCTTCTTTGCTTTACTTCTTTCCCTTCTTTGTTTTACTTCTTTCCCTTCTTTGCTTTACTTCTTTCCCTTCTTTGTTTTACTTCTTTCCCTTCTTTATTTTACTTCTTTCCCTTCTTTGTTTTACTTCTTTCCCTTCTTTGTTTTACTTCTTTCCCTTCTTTGCTTTACTTCTTTCCCTTCTTTGTTTAACGTCTTTCCCTTCTTTTTCTAGAACGATGATAAAACTGTAATCAATGCAATCATTTTTTTCTCGGATTAAGAGATCTCGTAACACGTTTCCTCCAAAGGAAGTGTCAATTAGCTTGATTCATACGATTTTTACTTCAAAAACATTACGACTCAAACTTTATTTGAATGCTTTATTTTGCATTTAACGTAATCGACGAGGATCAATTACATTAAAAACAATTAATACAATTTCCATAACAATATGCTCTGAATATTTCGAAACCGATGTGGTAACGTCACTGACTGGCGTTCGAGTCCCGCTCAAACTCGTTAGTTTTTTGGTCGGTCTAACCTCACCATCCTTATGAGTTAAAGATGGGGGGTTTGGGGGAGACTATAGGTCTATCTGCTGAGTCATCAACAGCCATTGTCTGGCCCTCCTTGGTCCTAGCTTGGGTGGAAAGGGGGCTTGGGCACTGATCATATGTATATATGGTCAGTCTCTAGGGCATTTTCATGCTCGATAGGGCAATGTCACTCTCCCTTGCCTCTGCCATTCATAAGCGGCCTTTAAACCTTCAAATGTTTTTAAAAGGATTGCCAGTAATTCTAAAATGTTGGGATGGGAAATTGTGTTTTGAGTTGGATACAACATCGGTTTAGCACCCAGTCATCCCAGCTGCAAAGGAAATTCGGCTATAACCGTAGGTCAAAGACAAGGTAGAAAAGAGTAAGCCACTTTGCGCTACAATTCTACAACATAGCATGCATGTCCCTCAACAAAACATGTCCTATCTATCTATCTATCTATCTATGTATGTATATATATATATATATATATATATATATATATATATATATATATATATATATATATATATATATATATATATATATATATATATATATATATATATCAATGATGTAAATTAAATCCTTGCTTAGAATTTCCAAAGCTCAACGCCGGGATCACCTTTCTTGCCACTACCCACTAAATATGTATGAGAAATGAAGGTCTAAGTCTCTAGATTGTGTGTCACATATTGTCTCAGATATCCCTTAAATCACCACCGGGTTCGAACCTGTCAACTCTCTATCGCCAACCTTTCCATTCAAACCACCTAGCGCAACCACCCTAGCTCATTCGGGATACTGAAAGAGGCCAGCTTAACAAAAGACAGAAATTTTTATATTAACGTCTGTAATGTCTGAAAAACATCCATGTTTAATTGCAGGCATGAAAGCATGAAACACAAGACCAGAAAATTTTAGGAATTGATACAAAACTGAAAACGTAAAAAATATAATACAACAAACTTTAGTCAATAAATTTAATCCAACGCAGAAAATATTCACCAATTACAATCACCCTATTCAAAAGCATTCTTTTCACCTTAGTATTTCAGAAGCGTGTTAACTATGACTATAATGAAAAAGCAATATTTGATTAATTACATCGATACTCCCTAAATGACAAAAATAACATATTATATTCAATTCCGATACACCATTTAAAATGATGGATTAATATTATTCATTAAATAATTGTCATTTAATTGTCTGCTTTTGGAGAGGTTACAATTTTTTTTGTGGTTATTTCAGACTGGTATAATTAAATCATTATGCACTTACTAGGAAATGGCATACAGTATGTTGAATAATAATGATGATGACGATGATAATAATAATAATAATAATAATAATAATAATAATAATAATAATAATAATAATAATGATAATGATAATAATTATAATGATAATAATAATAATGGCAATAATGATGATAATAATAATAACAATAATTATAATGATGATGATAATAATAATTATAATAATAATAATAATTATTATCATTATTATAATGATAATAATAAAAATAATAATTATTATTATTACAATAATAATAATAATAATAATAACATCATGCGCAATACATTGTTGAATATAATCCACAGTAATTTTTCTGTCAAAATATGTAAAAACGTCTATACAAAGCCCTTGAGAAGGCACTCAACTTTGTATGCCAATATTGATCTGATAAAAAAAAATGGAAGCTCCTTTTATAGATTACGATTAATTCTTATAGAAATTATTGAGGATTTTATTCCTTATAATAACAAAAAGGGAAACCATTGTGATTCTAAAATGTATGTATGAAAAAAGACAAAAAAAAAATGTTAATGTTAAAATGTGTCTAAAATTTGCTCACAAGCACGATTTGAATTCTTGTCTAATGAGTTACCATATATATATATATATATATATATATATATATATATATATATATATATATATATATATATGATAAATTTTGGATATTTAAACGTGTTTTTCATATTTCAAATAAGCCATATATATTAACACATTAAAGTCTGGATTCTCCTAACGACCTCGGGATCAGAGCCCCAGGCGAAATCACTCAAAGACTATAGTATTCAGCCTTCGTGGCTGAATGGTATGGTCAATGTCACACAAGTATCCTAGACCTGGGTTCGAAGCCCGGCCAGACAGATACTATGGTCCTTGAGTGATTTCGCCTGGGGCTCTGATCCCGAGGTTGTTAGGAGAATCCAGACTTTAATGTGTTAATATATATGGCTTATTTGGGATATATATATATATATATATATATATATATATATATATATATATATATATATATATATATATATATATATATATATATATTTATATATATATGTGTGTGTGTGTGTGAATTTCAGTACGTTTTGAGTGCATATTCGTCAGCGAACGGCTCCTTCACAAAAAAAAAAAAAAAAATGCTTTTTTAAAATTGATCTTATCCGCTGTTTTGGACCATTCTGTGTTGCTTCAGCTCGAGATAATATGAACTTGTTTTTTTCGCTTTCACGTTCTTAATTGGGCTCAAAAATGAAAACAAAGCTAATGGAAAAGAAACAGCCGATCGTCGCGCCTTCATTATTGCGAAATCCTCTGAATGTTGATTTTAAAATTCGATAAACGTGACGGGTAATGACAGCGGATGTAAATTACATTCGGCAGGTATGTTATGTCTTTCGCAATGTAAACATTTCCTACTAACGGTTCTAATGGAATTTGTTTTCAGCTTTTTTTGTATACATTCTCGTAGGTAGTCGAAACTGTAAGCAGGTGGCCAATTCCTAAGAATTAATTTGCTTTTATACAAATCAAAATTTTTTTTTCTCTGTTTTATGAATTCAACATTAATGTTGTTGGAAAAAACACGATAAAATATCTGAGTAACAATAAAGATTTAAAATGATACGCTTTGTGAATTTGATGGCAATGAAGCCTTATAGAGTCAATGGCGAAAGATACGTTTCCAAGAATTCCTTTGGCTATATGAAATCAAATATTATTGTGAACAATTGTAAGCAACTCCTAACAAGCAAAAATTCGAAATGCAACAGGGTCAGACTACAAGCTACCACAAGTTCATTTGAAAATTTCTTTTACAAATTTTTAAATAAAAGAGAAATTTTCGAAAAACACGAGATTTGATTTCAGATAACTTAAAATCAACGCACATGGAAAATTATTTTTTCAATCATATCTACAAATTTTAACTTTAATGGAAAAATTAGTATCGCACCACAAAAAGGAAATAATCCTTTTTGCCAAGATTCTTATTTGTAAATATATATATATATATATATATATATATATATATATATATATATATATATATATATATGTATATATATATATATATATATATATATATATATATATATATATATATACGTATATATACATATACATAAATATATATATATATATATATATATATATATATATATATATATATATATATATATATATATGTATGTATATTATATATACCTGATATACCAAAGATCTATTTGCAAAAACAATGCACCTAATTAAAGTATAGCTTATCATGCCTAGAATCTTTTGCCAATTTGCATTATTACTTAACTACCCTCTTTTCAACTGTTTACCAAATATAAGCTGATTCTTGTTTCCCGGTAATTCTGGAAACAATTGTACTCTGTTTATTTATCCGGCGGGAATAAATATCCCACAAATGTTTATGGAATACTCAGTAACATTAAAAAACAGGTGCTATTTCCAACAGCTGCTGGAATCTCTTCCAAACATTTCCTGGAAAATAATTTGTGACGATTCGTCTATTGTCATTTAGAAGGTTAAAGTGATATATGCTTTTCGGTTAATAGTACAAAGAAAAGGGAAAGTTTTATCATGTGAAAGAATAAAACAAAAAACCCCAAAAAATATATAAAAACAATC
>NC_090736.1:136917319-136927319 GCF_036898095.1 Palaemon carinicauda | reverse complement strand
GGAGGCCAAAGGCAGAATAAAAGGAAAAATGTCAATACAAAGGTGCAAAATGATGTTGTACTGCGACCAGAGATTCGGTAAGTTATTGTTAATATCATTATTATGTCCTAAATGTCTTTTTTGGGGCGCTTTATTCTAACTGTCAGTCTCTCGTGCAGGTGTATGTATGTATGTACAGTATGTATGGATGTATGTGTGTATGTATATATATATATATATATATATATATATATATATATATATATATATATATATATATATATATATATATATTTGTGTGTGTATATATATATATATATATATATATATATGTATGTATGTATGCATGTATGTATGTATATATCACTAACACTCGTGCATATCCCTGACGAATCCAGGAATCTGTTCTTAGACTAGAAATAAACCCATTTCCAGTAGATATACATTCCCAAAGATGAAAATTCGATATGAAATGCCATTGTGGTTGATATTTAAAATCACGAGTGTTAGTGATATATATTCGTCATAGATAACCAAGTGTTGCAAACTCACTAATCAGCTATCATGGTGGAGATGGGTTTATTTCTAGTCTAAGAACAGACTCCTGAATTCGACAATGGTATGTGTGGTGGACTTGTAATAAACTTCTATCTCTCTGGATAGCATGGTTGGTTAGAGTCTCAGCAGGCATGGTTTCGGCTAAGAGGCATGGGTTCGAATCTTTGCCCAGCCAGAATCCAATAACCACTGAACATCTACAGGGAATTAAATTTCAGTGAGACTCTATGCTTAGTATTTTCAGATGTGTTACGAAAGAATAGAAATTGTATCTGAATTTGTATCCAGTTCATTCATTAACAGGTTTATTCAAATATCTCATCATGTTGCTGCAATATGCAGCATGAGAAATAATAGCTTACTTTGAACACGTATAAATGCTTAAAAATTATTCCTATTTTTTCAGACTTCCAGACAACATCTGTGAGATCATTGAACAACAATCGAAAGCTTAAGGACCCTCGTAGTCTTACCTTCAAAATTCAGCTTAATTACAGAAAAGGGTGCTGGCATTGAAGCTTTGTTATTTGAACAACTGAGTAGATACTGAGAGCTAACATGATTTGTTATTAATAATAAAATGCTTTATTGTTACTGATCCTCTTTTTTTCTATTTACACCTTATGATAGAACCATGGAAAAACTGCAATTAGCCTACCAATTAAGCAAAAAAAAAAAAATAGATAAATTACCTTGAAAACTGATGTGTTCACTTATTTATACACATAAGGAGCACTCACGCGCACACAAAACATACATACTCACGCATATATATATATATACATATATATATATATATATATATATATATATATATATATATATATATATATATATATATATATGTATATATATATATATGTGTGTGTGTGTATATATATATATATATATATATATATATATATATATATATATATATATATATATATATATATATATATATATATATGTATATGTGTATATATACACACAAACACACACACACGCGCACACACACACACACACATGTATATATATATATATATATATATATATATATATATATATATATATATATATATTTACCCCTTCCCCTAAAAAAATAGTTTATATTTAGATACTCTAATGAGTTAATGCTCCCGAAACTTTTTTTTCCCAATTTCAACAGTCTATTAGAATCAGAGTTCTTACCCAATCTTACTGTCCCCTTCATGGTTATATTTCTTTGTTTCACACATTTTCTACCAGTTGCAATCAGACACCCTCTGTTTTAAGAACTAAAATTGTACGCTTCCATTAAGCCGTTATGATGCAGAGATCGTTTCCAAATTGAGTTCGTTGTTTTGACCATTTTTCTTTCCCTAACAACAGCATAAAAAAGTGTCTCTCTCTCTCATTACTCTCCCACTCAACTTATTCAGACATTTTTTTATAAAAAATATTAATTTTTCCTTTCCTATCGAAATTTTTATCCTAGAATATTGATTACCTTGAATTTGTGTTTTTTATGGCTGAAAGAAAAATAATAATCAAAGTTGATTATTTTGATAAATCATAGTTCCTGTCTCCTTTCAAAATGTCTAAATTTGGCTTCTCTTTGTCCTTTTATCTGTAGGATTATGATCATTATTGTATAAGCAGCATTCATTTACCAAACACCTCCATTTTCTAAGTATGGGGAAATGAGCACAATTTGATTTTTCAGTTTAAGGAAAGCTTCTTTCTACCTAACTTCAAGGTATAAATTGCTTCTACAAATTCTTTTGTCAAGTTGTGTAATTTTACTCTATCTTCCTTACCTCTCAATTTTGAATGGCAAAGTATAATGATTCACCAAGGCAAAAGACCATATACAAAAACTCTTCAAATCCAGCTGACATGAGAGTAGCACTTTCCTTAGACCTCCATTCCAGAGCTGTAGTTCTGACTCCTCTGAAGTCAATTAATCAAGTGTCGAGCACAACATACAGTTGTCTAAATTGCAGCTCTATTCAAACAACTATCCGATATCAGAAGGACAGGGAATGACGATATGGGAAACAATTGGTGCACATAACTGGTTCATATAGATTATGCCTTTGCAATTCTTTGTGAAGAACAAATGAGGAAGCAAGTTACTTTTATCAAATATAATTTGAGGAAGCAAGTTCCTTTTATCAAATATAATTTGAGGAAGCAAGTTCCTTTTATCAAATATAATTTGGGAGTTGAACTAATTGGGAAATCTATTCAATCCATTCCACCTGAAAATACCTATAAATTCAAGCAGACCATGACATTACTCTGAAAGAATCAAGCAACATTAAGTACGGTCATTCCTAAGATAAGCAATAGGCATTCCTATATAATGACGGGAAAAAGCTAAAGCGGAAAACATGCAACTTACCTAATCATTATTCAAACACAGACACACATACATACATACATAAATACATACATATATATATATATACATATATATATGTGTGTGTGTTTGTGTGTGTGTGTGTGTGAATGTGTGTATAACAAAATAATTCAAGGTCACATCAATCCTTTAACTACATCAATCGTCACTTAAAGCTCATCAGCAAACTTCGAACCACCTACACACATTACAGCATTCAATCTTATCATACGCACACTCTTGTGCTTCATTTATAGCAGAAAGGTCCTTTTGTATTAAGACTCTCTCAGCGTCTATCGGCCCCTTTTTATGCCTTCTATTCAGCATTTTTCACTAACCTATCGCAACCCTTTCTTCTCACATGACTGAGTACTCATGATCTTTCCTTTCACCTGTGCTAACCACTTCACCACTTCTGTGTACCTCCATATTTTCTTCTCACCAGTTCTTCCTACACGACATAAAATATGCAAACAGCTGATCTCAACAGCTTCAGCTTTTTATTTTTTTAATTCCACATCCACATTTCAGTTTCATTGAGGAGACTTGATTCAACTATCTCATCCTATATACTTTTTCAATAATTCACAAGGGATATTTTTAACCAAACTCCTTTCAACTTGGGAAGAGCTTATATCAAAGGGAAATAGCCATAATAATAGTTCCTAACTGGACCACATGCATTATGAGAAGTATGCCATGATTGACAGTGACATAGTCCACTGAGCTGCTATTAAGAGAGACCAATATTTCATTCGACTCTGCTGTCGAATTTCTAAACTAAGACAGATATTAAATCATCTCCACAAAATCACACCCATAGTAACAAATATCAAACCCCAAATCAACTATTAATTCCTAATTTCCCGAAGAACTTACATTCAAACGGGATTATATATATGCACGCTTACCCTGACTAAGGTACACCGTTGTTTATACAATACTATCAAACGTAAATGAAAAATACACATAAACAACACATGAAATCCCCAAATGACCTAAAATGCAAACGACTACCTTTAAGCTTTCGTTTACTTTACATGAAGAATTATCAAGTACTTGAATTTAACCAATGTGTTTACCTTCTCTTGGGTGCGTATTTGTGCGTATTTACCCCCTCGAGAGGGAAGGTATGCTCGCCATCTCATTTCGGGTAGGAAAAGAGTTAGCTTATTAGCAAATAGAATATGAATTTCGACTTCCCCAACCATGAAATAATCAACAATGGGGAAAGGGTGGGATCTGCTGGCGCGTCTCTTCCCCAAAGGGGAAAAGAATATCCCCACTAACAGAATTTTTATCCGGGATATTTTCCCTTCTTATATATCTGAGGTTCAGTCAAAAGTGGAGTGCACATTTGGAACAGCTGGAGAGAGAGAGAGAGAGAGAGAGAGAGAGAGAGAGAGAGAGAGAGAGAGAGAGAGAGAGAGAGAGAGGCCAGCAATGACGAATTTGACAGAAATCTAAATTAAAGATAATTTTCTAATTTAAAATTGCCTGATTGGATACAGACAAGAGAGAGAGAGAGAGAGAGAGAGAGAGAGAGAGAGAGAGAGAGAGAGAGAGAGAGAGAGAGAGAGAGAGAGAGAGAGAGGTCACCAAAGATGTATTTGAGAGAAATCTAAATTAAAGATAGCTTCCGAATTCAAAATTGTTTGACAGGATACAGACGAGAGAGAGAGAGAGAGAGAGAGAGAGAGAGAGAGAGAGAGAGAGAGAGAGAGAGAGAGAGAGAGAGAGAGAGGCCAGCAATGCTGAATTTGACAGAAATCAAAATCAAAGATACCTTTCGAATTCAAAATTACCTGACTTGATACAGAGAGAGAGAGAGAGAGGAGAGAGAGAGAGAGAGAGAGAGAGAGAGAGAGAGAGAGAGAGAGATATTTCGACTTTGTTAAAAAAAATCATCTCCAACAAGTGACTTCTAAACAGCCAAATATAAAGCCACAAATTAACTATCAATATCTAATTTTTCTAAAAAAAAACTTAAATATAAAGTCTTTAAGGTCTTCATTCTCGTATATAATATGAGTATTATTTCCAAAGATCATCATGAAATCGTCGATGTGCGTATGCATTCATTTATACATACATATATATATATATATATATATATATATATATATATATATATATATATATATATATATATATATATATAAACACAGTATACAAACATACACGTACATAAATATATACTGTATATACACACATACAACCATATATACATAAATATTTGTACCGATATTGCAAATGCATAGTGAATTAAGCATTAATGGGTTATTTGAAATATATCATATATCATATGTATAAAGGCAGTGACACAAAGTCACACACAAACATACATATATATATATATATATATATATATATATATACACATATATATATATACACACACATATATATATATATATATTATTATTATTATTATTATTATTAAATGCTAAGCTACAACCCTAGTTGGAAAAGCAGGATGCTATAAGCCCAGGGGCCCCAACAGGGAAAATAGCTCAGTGAGGAAAGGAAGCAAGGAAAAATAAAATATTTTAAGAATAGTAACAACATTTAAATAAATATTTCCTATATAAACAATAAAAACTTCAACAAAACAAGAGAAAGAGAAACTAGATACAACAGTGTGCCTGAGTGTACCCTCAAGCAAGAGAACTCTAACCCAAGACAGTGGAAGGCCATGGCACAGAGGCTATAGCACTACCCAAGACTAGAGAACAATGGTTTGATTTTGGAGTTTCCTTCTCCTAGAAGAGCTGCTTACCATAGCTAAAGAGTCTCTTCTACCCTTACCAAGAGGAAAGTAGCCACTGAACAATTACATTGCCGTAGTTAACCCCTTGGGTGAAGAAGAATTGTTTAGTAATCTCAGTGTTGTCAGGTGTATGAGGACAGAGGAATATCTGTAAAGAATAGGCCAGACTATTCGGTGTCTGTGTAGGCAAAGGGAAAGAACCGTAACCAGAGAGAAGGATCCAATATGGTACTGTCTGGCCAGTCAAAGGACCCCCTAACTCTCTAGCGGTAGTATCTCAACGGGCGGCTGGTGCCCTGGCCAACCTACTACCTATATGTGTGTGTGTATATATAGTATATATATATATATATATATATATATATATATATATATATATATATATATATATATATATATATATATATATATATATATATATATATATATATATATATATATATATATAGTATATATATATATATATATATATATATATATATATATATATATATATATATATATATATATATATATATATATATATATATATATATATATATATATATTCAGCATACACCTTTTTTCCCTTTGGGAATGTTGACGTCAAAAGGCTTGCGTCTAATCTAAGCAAGTCTTTAAGAATAAAGGTGCTAACCCTAAGGCCATATCCTCTATCATAGGTACTGTACACTAATTACAACTGGGAAGACTGGTATATGGTAAACCCAGAGCAATTACCACGCCTAGCAAACATGAACCGAGCAATGCAACACAAAAACCACCATTTACTTAGTTATATATTGATATGGACTTGCATTTGTTGAACCAAATCACACTGATGCTCTCTCTCTCTCTCTCTCTCTCTCTCTCTCTCTCTCTCTCTCTCTCTCTCTCTCTCTCTCTCTCTCTCTCTCTCTCTCTCATGGAAAATTTCTTTGCGTAGGACATTCATTAATGGTAGAGCAACCCACTAACATATATATTCCTAGAATAATCAGTAACCATGTTTGGCGAATTTTGTCTCTCCGAACAAGATGATGAACAATGCAATGACGCAACTCGTTGGCATGAGAGTGATTTTTGCTCATGGACAAGAACACCTGCCTGTGTGCTAATCTATGGCTTATTACTCTCCACTGAATCCCTTTTCTAAACTGCTTTATCAACGAAGCGTTCTGTTACCGTCACATGGGAAATTATTGGAATAATATAGGGAAACTGTCACTCTAACTCTATTGAGATCAGAAGATTATCTATATACATATATGTGTCGATATATATATATATATATATATATATATATATATATATATATACTGTATATATATATATATATATATATATATATATATATATATATATATATATAGGCCTATATATATAGGCTTATTTATATATAAATAAATATATATATATATATATATATATATATATATATATATATATATATATATATATATATATATATATACCAGTATTTAGGAGTATTTTGGGATGTCTACAGTTATTGAACGTAAATTTATATTCTCTTGAAGTCACATATATTGATAAATGGTTGAATTGACCAATAAAAAGCAACAATGATTTTAACAACAAAAATCAAAATACTACTGAAATTAAATCTGATCCATTTAATTATTTAGTTCTTACAATAGATCAGTAGTGAATTTCATTCGTAAGTAAAATATATAAAATGCATATCTATTATACCTAATCTATATTACTTTGTTAAGTTTGCTGAGATTATTCCTATTCATTGCTAGTTCTCCAGAAATAATAAAAAATAATACTGTAACGAGATTTCAGTTAATATTCCATGAAAATAACTCATCTTCTACGTCTAATGATGCTAAGGGCTTCGGTTAGATTTCGCCAGTCGTCTCTATCTTGAGCTTTAAATTCAACACTTCTCCATTCATCATCGCATAATTCACGCTTCATAGTCCTCAGCTATGTAGGCCTGGGTCTTCCAACTCTTCTAGTGCCTTGTGGAGCCCAGTTGAGAGTTTGGTGAACTACTGTAATCTCTCTTGGGGAATACGGCACTCGAGTAATCTCTCTTATAGTTTCATTTCAAATCCTGTCCTGCCATTTAACTACCAATATCCTTCTGAGGGCTTTGTTCTGAAATCTTCTAAATCTGTTGGAGACTGATTCATTGTCATACCATGACTCATGTCCATACAGTAACACGATCTCACCAAACTGATACATAGCATGATTTTTATAAGTAATTTCGGGCGATTTGATTTCCCATTTTTTCTTAACCTTACCCTTGTATGATTTGGTTTTTATCAATTTTTCACTAAACTCTAATTCTAAAGACCCTGTATTGGAGATCATAGTTCCCAAATCCTTGAATGATTCTACCTCATTAATTCTTTCTCCTTACAATCATATTTCACCTTCCATTGCATATTCCGTTCTCATCATCTCTATCTTTCTTTTATTTATCTTGATGTCAACCTCTTGTGATATTTCATGCATTCTGGTAAGCAAGCAATGAAAATCTTGTGGTGTTTATCTCATAAGGACAGCATCATCAGCATACTCTAGGTCTACTAATTCCCTATTACCAATCCAGTCTAATCCCTCTCCACCACCTCCGACTATTCTAGGCATCACAAAATCCATGAGGAGGATAAACAACATAGGTGACAACACATTGCCTTGGAGTACTCAGCTTTTTACAGGAAATCCATTCGATAGGACTCCATTAACATTAACTTTGCACTTGCTATGCTCATGAACAGACCTAATCAAATAAAAAATCTATGAGGAATTCTATAAAAAACGAAAGATTCTCCACAAAATTGCTGGGGCACACTATCAAAAGCTTTTTCTCAGTCCACAAATACCATCAGAGGTGGATTTCTATATTTTTCACATTGTTGCACAATATATCTTGAAATGAAAATTTGGTCAGTACAACTTCTACCTCTTCTAAATCCTGCATGTTCATCTCTCAGCTTTTCATCAATATTTCGCTTTAGTCTCTTTAGAATAAGCATATATATTTTCATAGCAACTGGCGTAAGTGTTATGCCTCTGTAATTATTGCAATCAGTCAGGTCTTTTTGTTTGGCCATTTTCACCAACACTCCTGCTTCCATTCATCAGGTTTGCCTCTTCATGCCACATTCTACAAAATAATTTAGTAAGTATTCTGGGGCTCACTTCATTGTCGGCCAGTATCATCTCAGTAGTTATTTCATCGTAACAAGGGGTTTTACATCTCCTCAGATTTTTAATGATAGCTTCGACTTCAAACACACTAAACAAATCAGATATATCAATTAAATTATTCCCTTCGCATCTTCTATTGATTACCTCACTAAATTGTTCCATCCAACGTTGTCTTTCTTCATCCTCTGTTGTTAAAACAGATCCATCTCGAGTTTTGATGGGTATATGCTTCTCCTTCTTTGCCCCAAATAGAGATTTCATTAATAATTCTATGAGCGATTCTTACACCATAGCCACTCCCTGAATTCATAGCTTTATCAGCCTCAGGTGCTTTACTGTCTAAATATTCTCTCCAGGCATTCCTGGCTTTTTTTTACCTCACTATTAATACTGGAATACTTAGCATGCTCTACCTTGTAATTTTCATTACATCCTTGAAAACTTTTAAAAATCAATTTCTGTGTTATTTTTTCTACTTTTTACAATATGATATCCATGGCTTTTTCCTTGTAACTGCGTGTCCAAAGACTTCACTACCAACTGACTGATATATGTTCTTAATACCATACCATTCTTTGTTAATTGTCTGCTCTTCGTAACTGCTCTAAGACTGCAAATCAATTCCTACATTCAATAGCAAATGTTTCTCAGTGCTCTTCTTCTAAAAGCTTAGTTGTATCAAACCTAGGTATTCTATCTACCTTTCTGTTGGTTAATTTCAGTATGGCAATGAGGAGCTAGTGATCACTACAAATATCTGCACCTCTATAGCTTCTTACATTTTTCAGAGTCCATCTTCTCTCTTTAAGAATGGCTATGTGATCTATTTGATTTTGGTAATTGCCAAATGGTGAAGTCCACGTATGTTTGTGGATGTCCTTGTGCCGGAAAAGAAAAACTCCAATGACATGATTGTTTATTGAACAGAAACTTATGAAATGTGTTCCATTTCCATTTGCAACTTCGCCAAGACTCTCAACACTTATCGCATTCTCTCCCATGATTATTCCTTCCAACTTTAGCATTGAAGTCGCCAATCACAATTTTCATCTTTCTCTGGGATCTCATCTATTACACTTCATATTATTCATTTTTCCTTTCTTCAGAGGAATCATTTGTTGGTTCACAGTAAACTATAATACGTATATTGCACTGATTTGATT
>NC_090736.1:136892319-136907319 GCF_036898095.1 Palaemon carinicauda | reverse complement strand
TATATATATATATATGTATATATATAGATATATATATATATATATATATATATATATATATATATATATTGTACATTTAGACGTGTTTTTCTTACTCAAATAAGCCATATTTATATTATACGCCTCCTAATATCTGGATTCTCTCTATATTTCGGGATCAGAGACCCAAGTGAGAATCAACACAAAGATAATGGCTTCTGGTCGGCCGGGGAATCGAACCCGAGTCCGAGAAACTGAGGTGACAGTGACATACCATCTTTAAAGATCGATTGAGTCCTTTGATGTCCTCTGGTGTAGTTTATCGATATATTTCCAAAGTGTAACTCTGGGACCTACGTAGGATCTACCAAGAGGTTATTTGAAGGTCAGGATTGTGTGAGTTGAGGTGTGAGTTTTCGAATAGGTTGCAGAATATCCAGCCATGAACATTCAAACATTAGCAACCATGCTAAAATATGTAAAATAAATATTGATAATAAGGATTTTAGCATTATATAGCAAGTATCTAATAATCATGACTTGCCTATTCTAGTCAATACTGATTAAAAGACTAGTTCCATTGCTAAACACCCAGAGGCTTCCTTTTTTTACGCCAGTCAGTTTCTAATTGCGCTTCTGCGAGGTTGGTGCCACTTCTGTTTTATGCATATTTTCATTTGAATTTTTAGCTTAATTTTTTTTTTTTTTACTAATCTTTACATTTTATATGAATTTTTATACATTTTTCATTCGTTCCTTAATGTTATTTATGTGGTTATTTGTAGCCCAGAAAGATGTGATATATATATATATATATATATATATATATATATATATATATATATATATATATATATGTCTGTGTGTATGTGTCTGTGTATAAACGTTCTCAGGGTGTATTTGTACATATAGCAATTTGCATTATATGCTAATTTACTGATTGCTGTTGCCATTATATAACGATGATGATTTTTTTTTCTTTTTTTTTTGTAGAAACGACCTGACGAAACCTATTAGTAATTAGATGAAAAATCTTGTTATAAGGGGCAACACAGTAAGAATTATCGTCTTTTCCTTCAAACCTCTTGACCTGAAGGCAGGAAAATATACAGAAAAATAGAAAAGCGTTATCTTAAAATAGGTACCACAAATACTTTAGTACATAATGAAAACATAAGAAAAAATATATCATATATACACACACATATATATATATATATATATATATATATATATATATATATATATATAACATTCATCCTACAATAGCTGAATCGTTTATGAACTCCTATACAGTAAACTTTTCAGAACATTAATAGGTGAATATATATATATATATATATATATATATATATATATATATATATATATATATATATATCATCTCCTCCTACGCCTATTGACGCAAAAGGCCTCGGTTATAGAGCCTTGTGAGGCCCAGCTGAACGTTTGGTGAATTAATATCTCTTGGGGAGGGCGAAGAGCATGCCCAAACCATCTCCATCTACTCATCATGATCTGATCCACATATGGCACTCGAGTAATCTCTCTTATAGTTCCACTTCTAATCCTGTCCTGCCATTTAACTCCCAATATCAATCTGAGGGCTTTGTTCTCAAATCTACTAAATCTTTTGGATATTGTTTCATTGTCATACCATGACTCACGTCCATAGAGTAATACCGATCTCACTAAACATATATAGTGTGATTTTTACATGAAATTTTAGGCGATTTGATTTCCAAATTTTACTTATCCTAGCCATTGTCTGATTTGCTTTTTTAAATCTTTCACTAAACTAATTCTAAAGACCCTGTATTGGAGATCATACTTCCTAAATACTTACATGATTCTACCTCATTAATCCTATCTCCTTCCAATACTTCATCTTACATTAGATATATATATATATATATATATATATATATATATATATATGTGTGTGTGTGTGTGTGTGTGTTTGTATATATATACATATATATACACATGTGTGTATGCATATATAATGTGTGTATGTATAAGTGTGGGTGTGTGTGTGCAATTGAATTCATAAGAACACAATATTGCCAAGGACATAGAAATGTCGTCACCCTCCGTAAAAAAAGCGAAATGTTTTCCCTTGAAACGATAATGTTTAATCATGAAGAGACGCAGTTAAGCCGAGAGCTAAACTTTTCTTCGCCCAAACCCAGAATCAGACATAACACGCTTGAGTCCTGTGTGTCACCAAGCAAAAACATTGGAGTGACGCCTGGTCAATACATTACACTGGAAATATTGTTGAAAGTGAAGAGAAACATTGCTTTGCCATTATTCTGAGTATTATTTGGTAAACGTTACCAAATACGATCAAACATTTTTATGGAAATATGCAATAATGGTGTCGTTTATTACTTACGTCCTGATAGCGTTAATTAGTATTTTATTAATTTTTGGGGGGTCAGAACTAAAAGATAAACGCCACCATCTTATGATATAAATCATAACAAGATCCTATTCATCATATCATTCTAATTGATGATGTGGCAACCTTCAAAATACCTATAAAACGAAGTGTGGACTGGGCACTGTCACCAGGACCTTTCTTCGTCAATATGGACGTCAAACGTGAGTCAGGTATTCCAGCTTTAGTTACACAAATCAAATTGGGAAATTATTTCTATTTATCTCAATTTGCTCTTTTTGGGATTTTAGTATTCTTCGTTTTCAGCATGGAGTTTAATTGTAGAGGAAATTTACACATACAATTACATTCATGTATATGATACAACCAGGAAATTCCCACAAATCGAAAACAAATATATTATTTTCTCATGTATACTGTATATGCATAATTTTAATAAGCAAACTAAACAAGGCAATTGTATATCTATCAATCTATCTATCTATCTACCTACCCACTTTATCTATCTATCCATCTGTGTGTATATATATATGTATATATATATATGAATATATATACGGTATACACACACACACACATATATATATATATATATATATATATGTATATACACACACACACACACACACATATATATATATATATATATATATATATATATGTGTGTGTGTGTATGTTTGTGTATAGGCTGGATACACACACACACACACACACACATATATATATATATATATATATATATATATATATATATATAATATAAATATATATATATATATATATATATATATATATATATATATATATATATATATATATATATATATATAAGGAGGTTAATCTCCCATCTATAACCAACTTATAATTTTTCCAAAAAATTTCATATTATCATACCTTCAAAAGCCTCATCAGTATTATGTGTAAACACCTTGCACACCGTGTTCCACCTGTAACTATCTTGCATGTCATCGCATCTATATATTCTATTCATCAACCGACCGTTCTGTTAACATTCTCCCTATGACGTTACAATCACAAAATATTAAGATCAATCTTTTTATTTATTTCAACCCTTTTTATTCATCACTTTTCCATATATTCTCGCGTTCAACGTTCCCGATTTATTTCAATAGAACGAATGTAGTTTGAAGAATTTATCGATACTTTTCAACTTTTGCCCTTTTTTATATTCAATGGATCTTGTTTCTTTACTTGAAAATCATCTATTCTGTGACTAACCTCTAACACTACTATTAATAACATCCATTACAGTATCTTCTTAGCTTACATTTACCATCATAGCTTTTGTTCCCTGCTGTAAATCACCTTTAACAATTTGCCCAAATTCTAAGGCCGACGGTAAGACGGCTTTTGCTACAAAGGGTGCGACTCTTTTAGCCAGTCCAGCTAATAGGCTAAAATTTCCGCCGCCCTGTTGCGAACGCCTGGGGGCTCTAAATATCTCAATATCCCCTAGAGACCCTCCTCGTTGAAGTTTTATGGGATCACTAGTAAATATGATACTGAACTCCTCGGGAGAGGGAGGGATAAACGCAACCCTCATGATGCCTCGCTCCGGAATAAACCTAAGTGCTTGGGTACTTTTTAAACTTTTTCGTTGGTATCTACAGCTTCTCGTCTCTATAGCCAATTACAATACATCATCAATGAGCTTCAGTAATTTTAAACACATTTATATAGCTATAAATATGTTCTTATATCTCTATTTAAGGCCCTTGACATCTCTCTTATCTACAGTGATGAAAATCTTGATGAAAGGTCGTCTCTGTAGCGAATTACAATACATCACCAGTGAGCTTTAGTGATTTTTTCAACACATTTCTTGTACCTATTTACATGCTTTTATAACACTATTCAAGTCCAAGACATATCATATCACTAAATTTATGAAAATCATGATAAAAAATCTTTGAAACATAAATCTACCATATCTGAAACTCGCTCTTGCACCCATGTATTCATTCCCAGTCTATATTCTAACCCTAGCTTTGGTCTGACTACTGAAACTTTGAATTTCCTTCAACAAATAACCTTTAATAATAACGCTACACCTTACCCGTAGAGAACGAACAATATTACAAAATAATTTTTCTGGGTCTTAATATAATCACCTTACAAGCCATTACATTTACTGCCATCCAAAACTTCATTCTGAAGGTCATATACAAATTACAGTGTTCATTATTCGTATAATGAATCAGTAGAACTTCAAAAGTTCAAAGTTGGAGCAAATGCTTTTTTGTTGACCAGGCGGACATGAGTCTTTTTATAGTTTATTTATGACATATTTGTTTTTGTTGTTGTTAGTAGTTTATATATGACATGTCTGTTTTGACGTTGTTACTTATTTTAGAATGATTTATTGTTAATTTGTTCTCTTCATTTATTTATTTCCTTATTTCCTTTCCTCACTGGGCTATTTTTCCCTGTTGGAGCCCCTGGGCTTATAGCATCTTGCTTTTCCAACTAGGGTTGTAGCTTGGATAGTAATAATAATAATAATAATAATAATAATAATAATAACAGTGTCTCGAAAACGAATACAGCAACTGGTTCACTCAACCCCCATCTATCTTACTTTATCAAGGCCCCCACCAAAAACCTTCCTAGCTATAATCGTCATATTATGACGTCATAAGTCTTACATTCACCAGAGTCACTTTCCCCTTGGACAGTAAAGCAATGATTCCTCTTAACCATCATTCTCATAGCAAATATTATCAAGATTCATGGTGGTAGAACTGATATTCATTAGTATTGAAATTATTAAAATTACTATTATCAAAATAATTGAATTTTTTTTTTCTTAAAATTATTAACATTATTAAAATTATCATTATTAATAAAATTGATAGAACTATTATTATTAAAATGATTAAAGTTACTATTATTAAAAATATTATCAAAAATATTATTAAAACTATTAAAATTATTAAAATTATAATGATTAAAATTATAAAAATTATTAAAATTATAATGATTAAAATTATAAAAATTATTACTAACAATAGAATTATTAAATCATTATTATCATTGTTATAACAATCATGTGTTAATTGTATCTCATTGATTTCCAGGTGTTTTCGCCGTCTGTACCTTTTGCTGTCTCATCCTTGGGACTTTAGTCCTTAGTGACCCCGAGCCAGGGAGGGGAAGAGGAAAATGGAATAGAGGTACAGTATTTTTTCCTTTTTATTCAAGGACTTATAGTTTATGGGGCGAGGCAGGGACACTGTGTCTGTTCTTCGGATATTAAGATTCTTTTGCATTTTTTTAGAGATGTGACTCATTAAAGAATTAGTTATAAGAAATAAGTGGTAAACATAACTACATTTTAAATGACTACATAAAAAAGAAACCAAAAAAATTAAAGGGAGACAAGTCATAAAGATAATCATTCCTGCACAACTCCAGGAGTCATAACAACAACAACAATAATAATAATAATAATAATAATAATAATAATGATAATAATAATAATAATAATGATACTAATATTAATAATGATAATCTCCAATATATAATAAAGAGTAATTCCAGATAAATATATATATATATACATATACATATATATATATATATATATATATATATATATATATATATATATATATATATATATCTTTCCGGTCAGGCTCAGTTCTCCCCGTCCTTTGGGTATGAGAAGGGGGGGGGGGGGGGAAGAGGAAGTCATACCCTGGTGAGAACGGGTTGCGTGTGCACGTGTGTGCATATCTGTCTAAATATTTAGCTGTAATTTTGGAAGGGTTGCAAATACTAGTAATAGTATAAATATCTTAGCACTGATCATATGCAAACTAGATATCATTTAAAGACAAAATGACATAATTGATAAATACAAGGAAGTACACTTAAATTACTTTATGTAGCAAAGTATATCATTACCTATGAGGGAAAACCTTGAGAATATGATAATTTACGTTATTAGCCCGTAATTGGAGTTTATTTTTATAGCGATTAGACCAACAAAGTAAATACAACACAAATGATTAACTAAAGCCTACAAGCTCCTGTTAATTTTGACACTAATTGTAATTCATAACGGAAAATTAATTAAATGTTGATAATTAATAACTTAGATCAGCTGCAATATCTCTTAGATATTAAGATGCTTTTTAAGTATAAAAATAAGTTGTTTAGTTAAGACAATGGCTCATGATTATTTTGGGAGTTTCTAAATTCATTTGAATTGGCAACCTAATACTTTGCCTAAATAAATGTTAATGTAATTTAACGTTACATTTTACACATGCAATTAACTCATCCATTTTTCAAGACCACCAAAACTATATATATTTCAATTAAATCACAGAAACCAAATCATTAAAGATGATGAAGATATGACTAAGGACATGTGTGAGGCCTTTGTCCTGCAGTGGACTGGAAGCCGCTACATTGGTTGTTGTTGTTGCGGATATAAAACGGAATTATAAGAACTACGAATATGTTAAAATATCGATACAGAAAATTATAGCCTAGAATAATACCTTCTGCGTATTTCTTTGCTTGGTTTAATTAGCACCAATAATACGTAACCGATTCCTTCTCTCCAAAGACCGCATGGACCGCCTGGAAAAGAAACTCGAAGAGATGGGGGGCAGTAGCCAAGGGGCATCGTATACCTACTTCCCACCGTTACCATTAATTGTGTAAGTTAGCGGATATTTATTCTCTATGCTACGATAATTTAACGTACTTATTCTCTATGCTATCTTAATCTGAAGTATTTATTCTCTATGCTATCATAATCTGAAGTATTTATTCTCAATGCTATCATAATCTGAAGTATTTATTCTCTATGCTATCATAATCTGAAGTATTTATTCTCTATGCTACCATAATCTGAAGTATTTATTCTCTATGCTATCATAATCTGAAGTATTTATTCTCTATGCTATCATAATCTGAAGTAGTTATTCTCTATGCTACCATATTCTGAAGTATTTATTCTCTATGCTATCATAATCTGAAGTATTTATTCTCTATGCTACCATAATCTGAAGTATTTATTCTCTATGCTACCATAATCTGAAGTAGTTATTCTGTATGCTATCATAATCTGAAGTAGTTATTCTCTATGCTATCATAATCTGAAGTAGTTATTCTCTATGCTACCATAATCTGAAGTAGTTATTCTCTATGCTACCATAATCTGAGATATTTATTCTCTATGCTACCATAATCTGAAGTATTTATTCTCTATGCTATCTTAATCTGAAGTATTTATTCTCTATGCTATCATAATCTGAAGTATTTATTCTCCATGCTACCATAATCTGAAGTATCTATTCTCTATGCTATCATAATCTGAAGTATCTATTCTCTATGCTATCATAATCTGAAGTATTTATTCTCCATGGTAACATAATCTGAAGTATCTATTCTCTATGCTATCATAATCTGAAGTATTCATTCTCTATGCTACCATAATCTGAAGTAGTTATTCTCTATGCTATCATAATCTGAGATATTTATTCTCTATGCTATCGTAATCTGAAGTAGTTATTCTCTATGCTATCATAATCTGAAGTATCTATTTTCCATGCTATCATAATCTGAAGTAGTTATTCTCTATGCTATCATAATCTGAAGTATTTATTCTCTATCCTATCATAATCTGAAGTATTTATTCTCTATGCTATCATAATCTGAAGTAGTTATTCTCTATGCTACCATAATCTGAAGTATTTATTCTCTATGCTATCATAATCTGAAGTATTTATTCTCTATGCTACCATAATCTGAAGTATTTATTCTCTATGCTACCAATATCTGAAGTATTTATTCTCTATGCTACCATATTCTGAAGTATTTATTCTCTATGCTACCATAATCTGAAGTATTTATTCTCTATGCTACCATAATCTGAAGTATTTATTCTCTATGCTATCATAATCTGAAGTATCTATTTTCTATGCTAACATATTCTAAAGTATTCATTCTCTACTCTACCATAATCTAACGTATTTATTCTCTATGCTACCATAATCTGAAGTATTTATTCTCTATGCTACCATAATCTTAAGTATTTATTCTCTATGCTACCATAATCTGAAGTATTTATTCTCTATGCTACCATAATCTGAAGTATTTATTCTCTATGCTACCATAATCTGAAGTATTTATTCTCTATGCTATCATAATCCTGAGTATTTATTCTCAATGCTACTATAATCTAAAGATAAGTCCCTATACTACCATAACCTAAAGTATTTATTCTTTATGCTACCATAATCTGAAATATTTATTCTCTATGCTACCATAATCTGAAGTATTTATTCTCTATGCTACCATAATCTAAAGAATTTAAGTCTCTATGCTACCATAATTTAAGGTATTCATTCTCTCTGCTACCATAATCTAAAGTATTTATTCTCTATGCTACCATAATCTAAAGTATCTATTCTCTGTGGTGCAATAATCTGAAATATTTATTCTCTATGCTATCATAACCTAAAGAATTTAAGTCTATGCTACCATAATTTAAGGTATCTATTTTCTATGCTACCATAATCAAAAGTATCTATTCTCTGTGGTACCATATGCTTAAGTATTTATTCTCTATACTACCATAATCTAAAGTATTTATTCTCTATGCTACCATATGCTTAAGTATTTATTCTCTGTACTACAATAATCTAAAGTATTTATTCTCTATGCTACCATATGCTTAAGTATTTATTCTCTATACTACCATAATCTGAAGTATTTATTCTCTATGCTACCATAATCTGAAGTATTTATTCTCTATGCTACCATATGCTTAAGTATTTATTCTCTATGCTACCATAATCTGAAGTAATCTAAATAAAGGCGAATTTGACTGTAGCTTTTGGCTTGTGCATTTAATAATATTTTGACTTTATGGGGAACAATGAATCCTCATTAGCAGAATAGCAGTCCTAGGTAACTATAGAGTTAATATAAAATTTAATTAGTTCTAATACTCGTCCTTTCCACTAACTTGGTGTTTTCAAATTCTCGCTAATCTATATTATTATTATTATTATTATTATTATTATTACTATCCAAGCTACAACCCTAGTTGGAAAAGCAAGATGCTATAAGCCCAGGGGCTCCAACAGGGAAAAATAGCCCAGTGAGGAAAGGAAATAAGGAAATATTCTTTAGCAGACAGACTCGAATAAATCTAATTTCTAAGTCTACTGTTGTTTTTTTTTATCTATCCATCATTTTTGTGCAAGCTGCTTTCTCTATTGGTTTAATTCGGCTTGTTCTTATTTCATTTTCCCCGCTAGTGTTACAGCTTGTATAATATAGAGCAAGTCTCTGGCTATATATTTATTTCCGGTCATGCCCAGATCTCCCTATCCTTCGCATAGGGGGAGACGGAGTAGTCATACCATGGTGAGAGGGAGGTGCGTGTGCATACCCATCAAAATATTTCGCCGTTATTTTTGAAGAGTCGCGTACACTATAGTCCATTTCTTTTAGCGATGCATATTTGCACCGACTCGCGGCGGTGCCCTTTTAGCTCGGAAAAGTTTCCGGATCGCTGATTGGTTGGACAAGATAATTCTAACCAATCAGCGATCAGGAAACTTTTCCGAGCTAAAAGGGCACCGCCGCGAGTCGGTGCAAATATGCATATTTGCACCGACTCGCGGCGGTGCCCTTTTAGCTCGGAAAAGTTTCCGGATCGCTGATTGGTTGGACAAGATAATTCTAACCAATCAGCGATCAGGAAACTTTTCCGAGCTAAAAGGGCACCGCCGCGAGTCGGTGCAAATATGCATATTTGCACCGACTCGCGGCGGTGCCCTTTTAGCTCGGAAAGGTGTCTTGATCGCTGATTGGTTGGACAAGATAATTCTAACCAATCAACGATCAGGAAACTTTTCCGAGCTAAAAGGGCACCGCCGCGAGTCGGTGCAAATATGCATCGCTAAAAGAAATGGACTATAGTACTAATAATAATAACCATTTCTATCTCATCCTGATCGAACATCCCAAAGTATCGTACTGATCAATGTATCCACTTTTAGCAATCTCATTTTGAATATACACTTCTCACTAATTAAATCCTGCCTACAACATAAGCAAGGCATTTCATCTAAAAGATTTCCAAATCTATCTATTCAAATATAACTATTAAACCTGACTCCTATCAAGGAGTATTGGCTCATTTAATTCCTATATACCTTCCCAGCTTTTGTCTCCTTTGATAAGATGTTTGTAACTAAACCACTTATGACGTATTTTGTTTATATTAATAGGAAATACTGTTGATCAGCATTAATTAATTTTTAATTATTCAGTATCGGAAATGCTATTTCTTTCCTGGTTATCACTGAGAATTTTAAACCAGAATTTCCTGGAGTCAGGATTTTGAAGTTTTAATAATTACTTTGTGCGTAACCTTTGAGAGAGAGAGAGAGAGAGAGAGAGAGAGAGAGAGAGAGAGAGAGAGAGAGAGAGAGAGAGAGAGATGTTACTAATTATATTTTTTCATTCATATTTAACGTGGATATTATTATTTCCCTTTTTGTTTTCCCTTTCCAATAGAAATTATATAAACTCGCTAATGCATTTTATTCTCTTCATAACACAAAAAAGTTATAGATCGCGTTTCGTTTAGGTGTGATTTGATCATCTCATATCATTTTGGTCTACCTTAATATAATATCAATCAAGCACAAGTTGAGGAAAACTATAACATTATGGAGTATCAAATTATAACCCCTTTTCTGTTTACTGGCTGCTCCAGAATTGGAACTCAAATATACGTTATTTTTATATTGAAATAACCATATAATATACATTCTGTCATATTGAATGACAGAAACTTCAATCTCAGCAATGTCACTGAAGTTTCAAAAGTTCGTATAACAATTAGTTAAAGATCCAATTTGTCCGATCAGAGGGACAACTCTATTTATATTTATAAACCGAAGTATGTAGACGTGTATGTATGTATGTATATGTATATATGTGTATGTACATACATACATATATATATATATACATATATATATATATATACTGTATCAAGTGAGAGAGAGAGAGAGAGAGAGAGAGAGAGAGAGAGAGAGAGAGAGAGAGAGAGAAATTGCCCGCAGACTGAGCAATCCAGTTTGATTGATAACCGTAACAACCAATTACTTAATACCATAAATTTACACATTCACTTTTGTGTGTTTAGATGAGATATGCATGAACCTTTAGATTATCTCATTAATATATTAATCTTTTAATCGAGAGTAATACCGTAGTTGAATATCGTGAAATATGTCCTATGTGGGTTTCTTATCGTAATTGTGTGGAACATTTCCTTTAGTATTAAAAGTAACATTAAAATATCTAATTGGAAATAAACGATACATTAGAAATATTACTAATTACGTCTAGGAAAGATGGAAAGAAACTGAGGGGAATATGCATTTTCTCTTAACTCATCGTGTGGGAGTAATGTAATAAGAAAAATGAGTAATGTATTAAGGAAAAGGAGTAATGTATTAAGGAAAATGAGTAATGTAATAAGAAAAATGAGTAATGTATTCAGGAAAAGGAGTAATGTATTAAGGAAAAGGAGTAATGTAATAAGAAAAATGAGTAATGTATTCAGGAAAAGGAGTAATGTATTAAGGAAAAGGAGTAATGTATTAAGAAAAATGAGTAACCTGTTAAGGAAAAAGGGTAATGTATTAGGAAAAATGTTTAATTTATTAAGAGAAAGGAACAATGTATTAGAAAGGGAGTAATATATTAATAAAAAAAAATATAGGAAAAAGGGGTTATTCGCTTATTGATAAATCAATTACCAGTATTGGAAACATATTTATGGAATATAAAACAACCTGGTCAAATTAAAGAATATAGTTCACCAAAAGAGACATTATTTCTGTAATTTATTACTCTGATGGCAATCACATGGGATATGATAACCCTTTAGACAAAAGAGACATTTTCGAAGTTTATATATGAGTTCATACCATCAGAAAATTGTAAAATATATTAGACGGAAAAAATATGTTTCCTAAATTGGTCAATATAATATCAACATTATTAATGAGCGATGATTTTGCGGGAAAAAAATATTCTTCCTTTGTAATACAGATTATAAGTTTTATGAATGAAAATTTTATTTTCTACGTAATTCCAGGATACCCATCGGATTACCAGCCCAGAAATGACAGATGACGACTGTAAAAACTACTTTCAAAACGCTCTGAAGAACAAAGACCTCGAAAAGATAAAATAGTCACAGGAAATTACTAAGGGGGAAAAGTACTAATTAGTGTGGATGGGATTAAGAAATGAATATATAATGTGTTCTCAAAGGGTCTCGTGTATGCATTGCTTCTCATGACCACCAGAACTGCAACCTTGTTGATTTCAAGCCTAAGAGCAGATTCCTGAATTCGACAGGAATATGTATAGTAGACTTGTGATAAACTTATATCTCTCTTGATAGCTCGATTGGTAAGAGTCCCTGCTGGCATGGTTTCGCATAAGAGGCATAAATTCGAATGACCATGATATATAAATTTCGAATTTTTCAAATTATTTTTTAAAGTGAACATTATCAGACCAGAATAAATTGGCAATGAGATTATGTAAAGGAACTTTTATTGTCCTTTTTTCACGTAAGAGGTAGAAAGGGATGAAGAGAGTTATTGATCTTTGTATAAAAAAAAGAATTAAAAAAAAAAAGAAAAAAAAAGCTTTTTTATCACTTGTTATGTTTCAGGCACTTTTCTTTTCACGGATATTAAACTAACATATTCCACGTGTTCAAAATATCTGCCTATTACGATATGAAAACTTATATTTCACTTCTCCTTTAAAAACTTTTCTTTATATTTACTATTGGTTCACAAGCATAATCAGGAATAACATTCATTATGGCCTACACAATTTACTATGTATTTGCTACTAAGACCTTCTAATTTAGAACTTTATGACTTCCTTTCATAGCATTCTTGTCACTAGAATACCTTGTATATTTCCTCAAAAATCATATAACAAATAAATAAGGGAAAGAGAAAAGGGCAAACACTTTCCATTTCAATAATCTCTGTACCACTGCCACTAGATCCAGACTTTCCTTTACTTGCTATTATCATTACTAGTAAAACTAAAACCCTAGTTGAAAAAGCAGAATATTACAAGCCCTAGACCTCCAACAAGGAAAATGGCATGTTGAGGAAAGGAAATAAGGCAATGAATAAATTAAAATAAAATAGATATAAAATATTCTAAGATCAGTAACATCAGTAAGCACTCACCAAGAGAGATTAGTTCACCAAACTTTCAACTGGGCTCCACAAGGCATTAGAAGAGTTGGAGGACCCAGGTCTACATGGCTGATAACTATGAAGTAGAAGGTGATGAATGGATAGGTAATGATTTGAAAGTTCAATATAAAGACGACTGGCGAAATCTAACGGAGGCCATTTGCGTTAAGAGGCGTAGGAGGAGATGATGATGATGCTAAACACCACTAAAATAGATCGGTCATGTATAAATATGAAGTTGGATTCGTGTCAACCTGGTAAACATAAACAGATTTATTGCAAAGTTGAACTTTTTTAATGTTTATATGATTGGGTACTTAAATTCAAAAGTTTCTAGAATTCTCAAGAAAATTTCCTTCATTGTTCTTAAATATCTTAGATGTTCTCTCTCTCTCTCTCTCTCTCTCTCTCTCTCTCTCTCTCTCTCTCTCTCTCTCTCTCTCTCTCTCTCTCTCTCTCTCTCATGGCAGTCCTGGTGGCTACACTATGCCAATATGTTTTCATCGGGATTACTTCTTTCATAACCCGCTTTATGCTTTCTATGAATTTCACAACTACTGTGAACTTTATGATTGATGAGATGTGTTTATGAATTCACCCAATCGAGGACACTAATTTTAATCATGATGTTCCTTTGAACTGGAGAGATCACGATTTTATTTTTGTTTAAACATCAATCATCTTTCTTTTCCTCATGATAACATGTTCTGTCATCATACATTTACAATCTCACTTTCCAACATAACACATTCTATGGAGCGTTTGTAGGGTGACGGCCAGATCCCGTAGAAAACGGGAATATTCTGAACTGGCCGTCGTTCTAAAAACGATTTTGGCGGGAGAAGCTAACTTAGAAAACCCACCTAACCTATGCTAAAAGCCGTATCCTTACCCAGGAGGGCTTCGCCCCCCCCCCCCCCCCCCCCCCCCCCCCCCCGCTCTTACACAACAGTTTCCTTACCTACGAGTACGACGGGAGAAGCTGACTTAAAAAACCCACATAACCTATGCTAAAAGCCGTGTCCTTACCCAGGGGGGCTGCGCCCCCCCCCCGGACCCCCCCTTACAAAACATATTTAAGATCCGTAGACCATTTCCAAACGTTTTTATTCTATACAAGATAACAGTAGGAGCGATTATAAGCAAATTGGGACGCTTGGCCGTAGCGCTACAAACTACCCCCCCATTCTATTTAAAAAAAAAAAAAAAAAAAAAAAGCTTTGTAAACTTTTAATATGCCAATAATAGATCCAATTCCTAACATTATGATAAATAAAATGAATTATGAATATAAAATATTCATTAAATCATAGTAAT
>NC_090736.1:136884819-136887319 GCF_036898095.1 Palaemon carinicauda | reverse complement strand
GCATACAGTGTTCAGCTCATAGGCGTGATCAGATGCCAAAATAAGGCTGTTGTTTTGCGGAATAAAACAACACTAAAACACCTAATTCCGAGTATAGCAGATGACTCTCTTACGCAACACCTTCTGAATGGTATATAAGCCAAAACGAACTGTCGATTCAACAGAATGACATTCTTCTCTTCACCAACATGGACACCAAACGTGAGTTTGCGCATTCTCTAAGCAAATAGGGAAAGTAACAATAATCAGTGTACTCTTAATGTTCTCATAAGGAAAATATCATAAAATTATTTTTAGTATTCAGTTTTTCCTGTATAAATGATACTGTGACGAGCCGAGAGAGGGTTGTGAACTCAAAGGCAGGATGCAATCAACTGAGTTTTATTGTTATAGAACACTCTCCTTTATATACAAAACCTCAAGGCAACAGGACATAACAAGTTAACAAGACAGACAATGTTACAGAGGAAACAGCAGACATGAATTTTCATGTTCGTTTAGTGCGAGGGAAGAGCGAAGATACAAGCATAATATATGCAAAAGGAATTATGTACAATTGTGTGACACACGGTTGGTACAATACAATTGCACTCATACTCCGCATAGTCATTACTTATATATATCTACTTGAGGAAACGCGCATTAGTGTACCTATGTATATCTGTTTATATTTATTTATGACTTTCATTATTTCAAATAACGTCACAAATAACTTTTAATATCGAATTCACTATGCCACGGAAATAGACCCAAAGAGAAATTCTTTTTGCCATAAGTGCATCTGACCGAGCCAGGAATCGAACTTATTTAGAGTCAAAACAAAGTAGCACAGGGCTTTCAAGAATTCTCTCAGTCTAAACAAACTTGAGAGTCTACTGTAGTATTAAAACCATTAGGCTATCTCTTTTTTCGATTCTGATGCATAGGTTTGAATCCTGCCCCGGTGTAAAGGTTTCAAGTAGTATTAATCCTCCTAGGTTTCAAGTTACCCCCAGTTTCAAACTACCCCCCGGTAACTTGAAACCGGTTTCAGATTACCGGGGGGGGGGTAGTTTGAAACCGGTTTCATGTTACCCAATCTGTTTTCAAGTTACCCCCTCATCAGAATGATAAATAATTCATGTGGCATCGCAAATATGTATCATGCATTTATTGCTGGTTTCGCAGCAGTAGGGAAAGTAGTTTAATTTTGTATTTAAGACCAAATATTGTGTATTAGTGAATTATATGACACGTTAAAAGTCAGACTGTAATTTAAGGTTTTGTGATAAGGGCGAGGTAAAATTTCATTTTATTTCAGTGTTCGTGTGATTGTCGATATTTTCGTATTTAAGACCTAACTGGTCATATAATTCACTAATACACAATATTTGAAGTTACAGACTGTCATTTAAGGTTTAGTGATAACGGCGAGGTAAAACTTCATTTTATTTGTGTGCGCGTGATTGTCGAGATTTTTTTCTCCTTTTTTTTTCTTTTTTGTTATCTCCAATAGATTCCATTCATGTGCTTTAGGTGCATGAGCTTCGGACGGCAATTTGCCTGGAGAAATTGACACACAAATTACTCAGAATAAACGGTGTTGATTATTTTATTATTTATACAAATGCATATATATATATACATTATATATATATATATATATATATATATATATATATATATATATATATATATATAATGTGTGTGTATATATATATATATATATATATATATATATATAATATATATATAAATGTGTGTATATATATATATATATATATATATATATATATATATATATATATATATATATGTATATATATATGTGTGTGTATATATATATATATGTATGTATATATATATGTACATATATATATATGTATATATATATGTATGTATATATATATGTACATATATATATATATATATACATTTATATATATATATATATATATATATATATATATATATATATATATATATATACACACATCTTTTGAACAAGGGCGGCCAACGCGCAGCTTAAGGTGTCAATCACCAAAACTCATTTGTGGCGGTGCCGATTCTCCTTAATCCTGATGCTTTCGCTTCACTAAGACAAGGGAAGGAAAATGACATATTAGGAGATATGACATACACGTTGCCACTGGGTCAGTTCACTGAGACCTTTGGTCAAATCCTATTAAATTCATGAAGATTAGCTTCTTCATTCACTGTCTTGCACAATAGGCTTCCGTAAAAACCATGGTAAGTTCTCAGCGTCGGGTTTTTCACCCAGAAGAAAGAAAAATGGCATACAATGTCTATCAGTTTTTTCAAATGGGAAAATGATAATGAAATTGTTAAATTTGGAATTGACCAAGCAATCAAACGTGTCACAGATGCAACCAACATATCAAAAACGACTTTGTTTCAGATTTGCAAGGAAAATTGGGTCAATGGTATTAAGCATACTGATAACATTATAAAGGACATGAAAATGGTCTGAATCAACTAATTCGTTGAATCTTTTGTGATA
>NC_090736.1:136872319-136874819 GCF_036898095.1 Palaemon carinicauda | reverse complement strand
CTAGTTGGAAAAGCGGGATGCTAGGCTAGGCTACATCCCTAGTTGGAAACGCGGGATGCTAGGCTAGGCTACATCCCTAGTTGGAAACGCGGGATGCTAGGCTAGGCTACATCCCTAGTTGGAAAAGCGGGATGCTAGGCTAGGCTACATCCCTAGTTGGAAACGCGGGATGCTAGGCTAGGCTACATCCCTAGTTGGAAAAGCGGGATGCTAGGCTAGGCTACATCCCTAGTTGGAAAAGCGGGATGCTAGGCTAGGCTACATCCCTAGTTGGAAACGCGGGATGCTAGGCTACGCTACATCCCTAGTTGGAAACGCGGGATGCTAGGCTAGGCTACATCCCTAGTTGGAAACGCGGGATGCTAGGCTAGGCTACATCCCTAGTTGGAAACGCGGGATGCTAGGCTAGGCTACATCCCTAGTTGGAAAAGCGGGATGCTAGGCTAGGCTACATCCCTAGTTGGAAAAGCGGGATGCTACAAGTCTAAGGGCTCCAAAAGGGAAAATAGCCCATTGAGGAAAGAAAATAAACTATGAGAAAAGTAATGAACAATTAAAATAAAATACTCCAAGAACAGTAACTACATTAAATCTTTCATATATAAACTAAAAACATTTATAAAAACCAGAGGAAGATATATAAAATAGAATAGTGTGCCCGAGTGTACCCTCAAGCAAGAGCTCTATCCCAAAACAGTGGAAGACCATGGTACAGAGGCTATAGCACTACCCAAGACTAGAGAACAATGGTTTGATTTTGGAGCGTCCTTCCCCTAGAAGAGCTGCTTACCATAGCTAAAGAGTCTCTTCTACCCTTACCAAGAGGAAAGTAGCCACTGAACAACTGCAGTGGAGTAGTTAACCCCTTGAGTGAAGATGAATTGTTTGGTAATCTGTGTTCTCAGGTGTATGAGGACAGAGGAGAATGTCGAAAAAATACGTCATACTATCCGGTGTATGTGTAGGCAAAGAAAAATTAACCGTAACCAGAGAAATAGATCCATTGTAGTACTGTCTGGCAAATATAAAAATAAACTTGAAAATATTTTACGCATTAATCGTATTTAACAAACAGACATATCACATGTCTAAAACAGGCTAATACTCCATTATATTCAAAGTAAATTATGGGTAATATTGTCTCTCCTAAGCTGGATACATCTATAAGCAAAGGAAAAATAAACTATTTTCGAAGCACTTTGTTTTGATCGCAGTAACAGCCTGATGCAGAGCACTTGTTTAAATCCTTCTGAAGTTGTTTTAATCTCCGGAAAGTTAAGAATTCCCCTTTTTGTGGAATACAACAGGAAAGTAAGAACTTGAAATACAAAAGTGAAAGAAAACAATAGCTACCTGTACTACTTTAATCCCAAAGGTCCAAAAAATCGCCTCCCCCCCCCCTTTAGTAAATCCATAAAATGGTCTTTCCAACATGTCTTCCTGGAAGCTGTCACTGCGAAGAAAGATTCATTCATAGTAAAGGTTCCAGCTTAGGATTACGAAAATGAACTCTTTAGCGCTGAAAAAAAGTTATGTTCACTGGTCATGGTAATTTGATAAAAGAGTCAGGGGCTGATAAAGTAAAAGTATCCCAGACCGGTACGAAGAAAACTATATATATATATATATATATATATATATATATATATATATATATATATATATATATATATATATATATATATGTATGTATATATATATATATATATATATATATATATATATATATATATATATATATATGACATACTTTTGTTTAGTGAATCATGGGAGGAATTGCAAAAGATAATAGAAGATTTGAATAAAGTAGAAATTTAGGACTGAAAATGAATGAGTTAAACTAAAATAATGTTTAATGAAAATGCAGTGTGACGAGCCAAGAGTAGTTTGGGTTATGGACGAACCTCTATAGATTGTTAATGTCCCCAAGACATGAGACCGAAATTAAGAGAAGTATAAGCATGAGATAGAGAGCTTTTGGTAAACAATATATTATGGAAATTAAAATGCCACTTTCTCTAAAACGAAAAGTACTTAATCAGATGGCCGTATCAGTATTAACTTATACATCAGAAACTTGGACCCTTACTAAAGTCTTAGAACGTAAGCTAGTTACATCTCAAAGAACTATAAAAAGAATGATGATGGTTTAACAATAAGACAGAAAAGGAATAACATGGATACGGGCGTAAACTAAAGTAAAGGATATTCTTACAGGTAACAAAAAGAAATGAATATAGGTAGGACATATAATGAGAACGACAGATAATAGATGGACATTAGGAATAACAGAATGGGTCACTATAAATTGCAAAATAAGCAGGGAAAGAAGAGAAAACGAAGATTGATGAAGTAAAAAAATTTGCGGGAATAAACTGGCGTAAAAAGACCACAAACAGATGCTAGCGGAAAGACTTGTCTGAGGCCTTTTTTCTACTGCTGCCAATGAGGATATACAGTATAAATATAAATGTGTTGGTGTGTACATATATGTGCATCT
>NC_090736.1:136857319-136867319 GCF_036898095.1 Palaemon carinicauda | reverse complement strand
CCTTGGCATGGTAAGGTTTTACAGGGTGTAGGAGGACTGGTGTGATATAGGGACAAATAGTTAATCAGAAAGAAATGGCCAAAGATTTTCTTTTTCACAAGTTTTACGAAGTAGTTTAACTTATGTGGCCAAAGGGCTTAGGTTATATGACTGCAATACAAGTGAAAATATATTTCTACTGGTATTATTATGATAGGGTCAGATGAAGACAAACATATAGAGATATATGTAAATTCGCAAACAAATATTAGAATACCTTTATATTTGCATGAAGCTGTGTAAATAACTTTAAATTGCCTTATGTTCACGTTCTATAACATGGTAATTGTCTTTCTATCATACAGACACAAATACATACATACGCATATATATATTATAGCCACTAAAGCTCATCAGGTGTCAGCTACCCTTTCTATATACACACCACACGTACACACACATATATATATAAATATATATATATATATATATATATATATATATATATATATATATATATATATATATATATATATATATATATATATATATATATATTATAGCCACCACGAAAGTTCATCAAGTGTCAGCTACCGTGATTTCTACATATACACATACACACACATTATATATATATATATATATATATATATATATATATATATATATATATATATATATATATATATATATACACGCACATGCATATACAGATCCATAAGTATGTGTGTATATATATATATATATATATATATATATATATATATATATATATATATATATATATATATATATATATATATACACGCACATGCATATACAGATCCATAAGTATGTGTGTATATATATATATATTTATATATATATATATATTTATATATATATATATATATATATATATATATATATATATATATATATATATATAATATACACACACACTACAGCATATATACATACAATATACAAATATATATTTATGCAAGCACAAACAAATATACATATATACATTAGTGTGTGTATTTTAACGTGTGTATTCTCGCACACGCACAGAAGGTCACCATAAGTCAAGCATTCAAGGTCGACATTTTTACCAGTCAGAAACATCAATATCCTCGAAATCGTACACAAACAAAAGGAGATCAACGAAAGCTGTAACAGATATCCCCCTGACGATTAGTGACTTACAATCGCTTTCCCCCGAAGTTCAGAGAGGGCGAGGAGAGATTTACTGCTAATCTAAGGTCAAATATACAATGGGAGATTTATCTTTCCTTTGCCGGCGGCGTCGATCTCATCGCATGTTAAGGCTGATTTATGGGTGGATTTCCCTTATAATAATCCGATTTGGAAATTTTTCTTCCTTTGGGCATTCTTTTATTCTGGTATTCCGTTCTTCGGTGAATTTCGTATATTTTATTGTTTTCCTTTTAAAAATAAAAGAGGTTAAGATTTTGAGTCAGGGAGAAGACTTGCAACTACTAAACAATAGTGTAGATTTGCTAATATCAACAACATATTCAAGCAAAACACACATAATAGTGCATCTTAGTGCATCCCTTATACATACATCACAATAATACAATACTCTCATTTACCAATAATCTACACTGCTAAACATTTGCCGTAAAAACGATAAAAATCATGGAATAAATTTTGCCAGCCATTTACAGTTTTAAAAACTAATATATTGATGTAAAGTAGTGATATTACGGTCACCAACTCGTAAAAGATCGTAAGAAAGTAGGGTAAAAATTAGAGTCGTCTGTATTTTACTGAAATACGGCTAAGAACAGTATATTTTTACGGAAAAATTCCGATCAAAATTACGGTTTTTTTCAACAGTGTAGCTACCTCTCTCCAATTCATCCATGTTGCTCCCCTTTTCTTTGTCATCTCAATATCTGCTTCACTAGCCAATGAAAATCCCTTGCAACATCGATGTTTTATCTTTTCTGAGGTCTGTTCTTACTCTTCCTTACTTACCATTCTGGCGTATTTTCATCTAGGATAATCCTCAGACTTTACAATTCAGAGCATCTCTTGTGACAATCTATTAAGTATCTCTAGCGGCATCAGCAGCTTTACTTTTCCCAATAAACTTCTGTCAGTATTTCCTTACCAGTCCCCAAGAGCTTTGCTTTCTCTTCTTTACGTTAAAGGACCCAAGGCTGATTCCTGTTAGACAACAATGCTTTTCTCTTTCTTATGATATGACTACCACTGTCTTTACTCTGAGACCTTATCATTAGCTCAAAAAATGCCTCGCAACCGTCCAATGCCTTCTCAAGATTCATAAATATGTGGTAAAACCTCTTCATTTTGTTGAATAGCACTTCGCCTGGCGTTGTTTCATTATGAAGGAAATCGCTATTTCTCCTTTTCCCTTTTTCTAATATGAAGCCAAACTGTCAATTACTGATTTTAACCAATACTCTCAGTAAATCCTGCACACCTTTTAAACATTTTAATATGACGTTCAGTAATCCTAATATATGTGAATCTTCACACTCTGGTGAACTATATTTTCTTTTGTATATCATTACAGTAATGCTGTTTTCACACTTTTCCAGTACCCTTTTTACTTCCTTATATTTACCTCCGCCAGCGAACTTGGAAGGAGGGTATGTTTTCGCCCTTATTTGTGTGTTTGTTTGTGAACAGCTTACCAGTCACAATTTTAATCGTAGAGTAATGAAACTTGCAGGGATTAACTGTTATGCAAAAAGCTGGAAACGATTAAATTTTGGAAAGTCAAGGCCACGGTCAAGCAAAATGTCCAATTCACGCAATTAGCCATAAGTTTGGACATCGTTGTCACGGAGACTTCAAACTTGATTCATATTTGAGTGTATGAAAATCCACGTCAATTAATACATGTTAAGGTCAAAGATCAAGGTCAAGGTCGAGCAGAAGATCGAGAATTAAGCTGCCGCGGCGGAGGCCTGTGCTCTACTGAGTGCCCCTCTAGTTTAGCTTGTTTCTTACGCTTTCGTTAGCTCATAGGCTTATATGACTGGATTTCCTGTGCCACTTTGTCTAACCCCTTAAAATGTCCCATTCTTTTCCTCCATGCTCATATCACCACCTTGTATTTCTGAATAATTTTTTTCACTCGGTATATTTCCTAATAAATGCTTTTATTGATCTATCAATTTTCCATTTTCAATTCTAACTTCTCCTCTTTTTATCTTTCATACACTTTCCCCTTAAAATCTTCCCGTCATTCCTCATACTCTTCGCTGTCAAGAACATATTATTCCTTGCTGTGTTGAGATTTAGACTCCATTCCGCTAAAACAGATACAACAATATTGTAGTTGATATCGCATTTGATAACGCTGGGCTTCACAGCTTTAAGAAGACTTAAAGAATATTTTTTTCTCTTTTTTCTTCTTATTATGATTACTATTACTATCATTACTAATATCGTTATTATCATCCTCATCAATTTTACCATATAATCATATCCCCCAAATATAATATATGACTATGAAAAGTGGAATCGGTAGACCTTCAAAAGTTTAAACATGCAGCGAATGTTTTTATTTTGAACAGGCTGACAAAAATCTCACTTTGTAGTTCATGTATGGAAGATCTATTTTAATGTTGTTAGTATTCGTAAAATATTCTATTCTAATTGTTCTTTACTTCTCTTGTGGTAAATCTATTTCCTTATTTCCATTCCTCACTGGGCTATTTTTCCCTGTCGGACCTCTTAGGTTGATAGCATTCTGCTTTTCCAATTAGGGTTGTAGCTTAACTGATAATAATAATAATAATAATAATAATAATAATAATAATAATAATAATAATATTAAATAATTAAAATACTACTACTACTACTACTACTAATAATAATAATAATAATAATAATAATAATAATACCAACTTAGAAAGAAAACATTAATAACTTGTTGATCATCCAACAATACCAAACTCATCAACGGGCATAGACACGAAGAGCAAGCACGATATTGCAATATCTATCTAGAAAGAACAGCCCACCCCCACCCCCTCCCTCATCCCCTACACAGAAAATAAATCCGTCGGAACTCATAAATAAGAAACTCATGTCCGTCACACGACTGGCGAGGTAATAGAAAAATCTTTGACATGCCACTCAAGAGTCCGAGGGCCGAAAAACATTCCAAGAAAAGGCGAGCAACTTTGAGAAGGAGAAAGTTAGATGAAAACAACATTTTTCAGACCCTGATGCAAAAATTGTTATTGCTGAGAGAGAGAGAGAGAGAGAGAGAGAGAGAGAGAGAGAGAGAGAGAGAGAGAGAGAGAGAGAGAGAGAGAGAGAGAGTTTTCGGTGTGAAAGGATTTCGAAACTACTTGAAAGGAATAAACTATGACGAGTCGGAAGCATTTCTGTTTTGTCACTGAAAAAAAGCCATGAGGAGGTTTCGTATATATGTAAGGTAAATAATTTGCTTTTACCTACGATAAAACGCGCTCGTATTTCTAAAGATACAGAATTGTCATGTAAGACAATAAAGTCTTAAACTAAATTTTATTCCAAAATAAATTAAAAGAGCCATCTCTTATCTCCTTTGTCTTCATTGTACAGCCTTTACCCATCTCTATGTGGGGTCGCTTTTACGTATAAGCCTTCTCCATACTCTTCCATCCTGGACATCCGATTCTCTTAAACCTTTTTCCCCGCGTGTCATTTGCTACTTTATCTTTCCATCTTAACTTTAGCCTTCCCCTCCTACTTCCCTCATACACCTTCATGGCCATGACCCTTCGGCACATAAGATTTTCCTTTCTACACACGACTTGCCCATAGCGCTGTAGTCTTCTTGGCTGAAGTGTTTTCGATACTTCTACTTTGACTGTCTCTCTAAATACTCAATTCCAATCCTGTCCCTTTTCGTGACTCTACACGAATCGTAACATCATCACTTCGTCCACTCCTAACTCCCTTTCTCGATTCTTCTTTATTGGCAAAGTTTCAGCTCCACACACCAAAGCTGGTCTAACTACACTTTCATAACACCGTCCTTTTACTTTTGCACTAATTTCTTATCACATAATATTCCTGATGATCTTCTCCAGCCAATTCTTTCCTAACCACTAAAACGAAAACACTAACTCGATACCCGACCTTGCGAAACCTGATCTTGTCTTTCTATTGAAGAAAAATTGACAGCTTATCCGGAACTGTAAAGCATCTCAACATCTCAAAACCTCTTAGCTGACGCTTGTGCCAGTAAGATAGAATTAACTAGATAAAACCCTTGCAGCTTATCCGAGAGTGGAAATAAAAAGAGTAATCGTGGAAAGATCCATCTACAAGTGACAAAAAGCCTACTCGTATAACAGAAAAATCTTTCAGGGTAAGCAAGCTAAGTATTATCATATCTTTATAATAAGCTTTTCTTTTCAAATGCTACAAATGCTGCTATTAACTCCTACTAATGAAAGTCGATAGCAGCTTGTTTAGTTTTTGCAAATTCAAACGAATTCATTAAAACAATTTTCTAATGGAATATTACCATCAAGAGTTGAAACGACAAACTGTGCTGATATCCTCATGAATGTGCATGATAGTTCTACTTCAATATTCAAGCTAAGTAAAATGAATGTCCAGCGGCAGATAACCGAGTCGGATAAATGTTTTGTTTATTTTCTTACATTTGAAAAATTTTCAATTGGCATTTTTCCCTTTCTGCAAGAATGTATAAATCTAATTTTGCAGAATTCGTTGCCAATTATACCATCATTTCACACCTTAACATCTTATATTTGAAAAACTTTCAATTGGAATTTTTCCCTTTCTGCAAGAATGTATAAATCTAATTTTGCAGAATTCGTTGCCAATTATACTATCATTTCATACCTTAAGAATTTCATTTATCATTTAATAAAACGAAAGCGAGCCGCAGCATTTGGCGTAAAAGTCTATTTTAATAGCCAGCCATATTCATTAATATCTGCATTCAGACTCATAGTTTTAAGCATTCTAATACTGTATAAAAATAACTATTGTAAATTAATAAAATAGTTCTATCCCAAACATTTAAATGGCCTACTTAAAAGGGATGCTCGGAAAAAAAACAAATAAATAATGATTCTCCATATGGTTTACCAATATAATAGCACAAAACTTTCATAACAATAGAGCTTTTGTTATCTTCATTTGTGAAAGTCTCTTATTTTTCTTTCCCGTCTATTTCATCTAATATCGTATAGCCTAACAAATAAAAACTATCTATTCAAGAGATGAATAAAGGTCCATTGTCTAGTAAATTTTTTTTATCTCCTACATATGCATACACCTTGCAAACTGTATTTTCATTGATACTGAATTTCTAAAGATTATGTAATATTGGCCAATATGACCCCAACTTTGATCTCCTTTATCAAAACAAAAAAAATCTACAGATATCTGCATGAATACGCTTGATGAAATCGATTCTAAAAGATAAAATTTTCTGCTGGTTGTCAATGTAACAATTTTTCAAAGGTTTCTCTATACAGTCATAATGTCCTTCGGCCTTTCAGATCCCCTAAACTCACGGATTTTGAATTTATTTACTCAACCATCTATCTGTCTGTCATAAACAAACAATGGCTCCTCCTTATTCGCATGTATTGCATTCGAGTCCCTCCCACAGATAAGGAAATTCCATGGATAATAGGAAAACCTAAACGTTACGAATGTTAACTTTATGTTTGCTCATTGTAATTATAATCATAACCTTAAGTACTGCCATTGTAATTTCAATGTATAACAGACTACAGAAAAGATATTTACAGTACTGTAATAATAATAGAGCATAGTACATTACAATTTCATACAAGCCGAATCAATATCCCCATCTCTATCAGTCTATCTCTTATCTAAAAGCTTATCCAGTGCAAGTAAAGTATAGGCATTACTATAACACGCCACAAAAAAGCAATTCACAGTACTGTAATAATAATATAGTAAAGTCCATCATAATTTCATACTACCCATATTAATATCCCAATCTCTATCAGTGTATCTCTTATCTAAAAGCTTATCCAGTGTCAGTAACGTATATGCATTATTATAACACACTACAGAAATCCAATTTACAGTACTGTAATAATAATATACTACAGTACATTAAAATTTCATAATAACCATACCAATATCTCCATCTCCATCAGTCTATCTCTTATCTAAAAGCTTATCAAGTGATAGTAAAGCGTATGCATTATAAAGTAAAACAGTAAACTGTCCAATACAAAATTACAAATACTGTATATTGTATAGTCCTGTAGTAATATAATGATATTGCCCGGTATAATAACAATAAAAATTTGACTTATTATGACTCCACTCTGCATTACTAACTATCAAATCGCTGTCAATCGTGTTGAATCGTAAACAGAGTCGTCAAGATTGACAACATGCACCAAGTATCTGCGTATGTTTCTTCATGCATAAGGATACGCAGTCAGAGATCCCAAAAATAATAATATTAACAATGATAATACATTTCTTTTGCATGAGCGTATTACCATTATATAAGGATAAAGATTTCCATATAAATATACCCTGACGAAAGCCATTAGTTATTGGCTGAAACAGCTGTCGGCAATAATTTATTAAATAGAGTACCAAATTCTATCTTTTCCTTCAAAACTCTTTTACTGAAGAAAAGAAGATGCAATAAACTAAAACAGTGTTATGTTAAAATAGTTGATGCCATAAGTACTTAAGCATTCAATGAAGATATATATATATATATATATATATATATATATATATATATATATATATATATATATATATACAAAAGATACAGGAAACTAAAAAAGTGTTGTCTTAAAATAGTTGATGCCACAAGTACTTTAGCATTCAATGAAGATATATACACACACATATATATATATATATATATATATATATATATATATATATATATATATATATGATGAGACAAGTCCTTTAGCATTCAATGAATATATATATAGATATATATATACACATATATATGTATGTATATATATACATATATGTAACACTTTTTAACTGTAGATACCTTAACGAGTGAAAGTGTAAAAGTGTATCGCCACGATCAGCAAAGCTGTACTAGTCATGGACACCATAGCAAGTCGGTTTGTTGTAAGCTAACAAAAAAAAAAAATCTCCCACTATTACCAATCAGCACTGAAAAGTAGCCAAACCGCAGACATGAATAGATACATTTCTAAGGCATTTGTCCAGCACTGGACTAGAAACAGGTGCATTTGTTGTTGTTGTTGTTAATGTTGCAAATATATACATACATATATATATATATATATATATATATATATATATATATATATATATATTTTATCTATCTGTCTATCTATCTATCTATCTATCTATCTATCTATATATATATATATATATATATATATATATATATAATTCATCTATCTATTTATCTATCTATCTATCTATATATATATATATATATATATATATATATATATATATATATATATATATATATATATATATATATATATATATATATATATATATATATATATATACATATATAGTTTTTTCCTATTACCATTTTTCACTGGCTTCTCTGTTACCAGAGACCTGAGTAAATCTTTTATTCATTCTTGGTGTTTTTTAATAAAAACGATGAAATATATTTTCTTTCCCAACATCAAACATCCTATCCTCATTTTTTTCCGTTTGATTCTTTCCAACCAATTTTCCCCCAGCTGCTATCCTTTTCAATAAATCGTCTCTTGGCAAACACGAACACAGCAATTTTCTTTTCTTCATTTTTGGGATCCAGATTCTTCCTGGCTTCATCTCTTATGAACACAATCATTTCGTAGGCTTCCGGGACATCTTTTGTTACGTCCAGGATTCGAAATATTTTTTGTCATTCATATCATATTCAATATTGACTGGTTTGGATTTTAGGAATTTTTTTTTTTTACTCTGCCTGGAATAAGTACAGCAGAATCAAGATCAACTTAAATGGACACATAAGGCTCAGGTTTGAATCCTGTAAATGGTTGCATATGTTTATATACATACATACACACATACATACATACATACATACATACATACATATGTATATATATACTGTATATATATATATATATATATATATATATATATATATATATATATATATATATATATATGTGTGTGTGTGTATATATATATACGAGTATATATGTATATCCCCTTGGGTGAATCTTTTATCAATAACAATTTGAGACCTAATATTCCACCCAGTGGATGAAAACAATTAATACATGAACTAAATATCTATACAATGTAGAAAAAATCATCAGGTACATATGCTTCTATAAATGAATTCAACTAGCATTCTTCATAATAAAAAAAAATCTGATACAGAAATCTTTTCTAAATGATTCATTTGAATTCGACGTGAGTATGATTTTTATTGAAGTAGTCATCAATTCTTTATCAGATTGATCGCTGAAGCTTTTGAACATACACTAGAAAATGTTATCTTCTGTAATGACATGGACCTATAGACCTCACAATATAATTATAAATATCGACTGTGAAGTCATTTATAATAATAAAAATCCAAGCTGTTTGTCATAAAATACATTTCAAAAGACCATTTACTTCCCAGAACACTTTTAGAAGTACCATCATAAATCAGCCTTTTTTCTCAGATGGTAATCAAAGCCCAACCCTATACATTCCCAAATCTAGCATACTCAAGCACACTATCCAAGCAAGCAGTTCATGCAAGCCAAAGGGGCAGCGCTGGGGAAGCCTGCTGATACCAGCGGGTAAGGAAAGGGACTCAAGTTCCCCCCGAAGCATGAAGGGCCTGGGTTAAACTTGGTTTTCGTATTGGATGAGGGGACCGAGAACCCCTTCATTAACCCTCAGCACAAACGCCTCGGTGCCCCTGTTTACATTCAATTATAAACTCCAAATCGAGGCGACGGCATCGCCGGGTGTCACGGGTGGGAGGGAGGAGGAAGTGGTGGAGGAGGAGACATCGCCAGATCATCATCACTCCCGACATTCC
>NC_090736.1:136847319-136852319 GCF_036898095.1 Palaemon carinicauda | reverse complement strand
ATATATAATATATATATATATATATATATATATATATATATATATATATATACTGTATATATATATATTTATATATATATATATATATATATTATATATATATATATATATATTTATTTATGAATGAATAAGTACGAAATGTATCCAAGGAAAGACAAGATCAAAGTCCTGTAAAGGATATCATGATATCCACGCCCCAAGAACCCTACGTGCACTGCACCACTTGCCTCTATCTTCCACGAACCTCTTCGTTTCTCGATCTCTTTATCTCTCTCCTACATCCTCCCATCATTACCCTTTTCATCAAAGATATTCCCTCCGCCTGACTAAACTTCATCGAAGCACTATGCTTAAACTTTCCACATACGCTAAGCTAATTCACTACTTATCAAATCTTTGCTTCTCATCTTTTCAAATATCACTATTCTAAATACACTGCGTACAGTATATAAATCACTTCTTATTTATTATCGTTTATTAGCAACTTAATATCCACACTTCCTTTCCAGGGAGAGAAGCTATAGTCAATTTTTTTAGCGAGGCAGATTTGCACCGACTCGCATGGGTAGCCCATTTTGCTCGGAAAAGTTTCCTGATAGCTGATTGGTCGGAAGTATTCGGACAAAAATACTTTCGACCAATCAGCTATAAGGAAACATTTCCGAGCGAAAAGGCACCCCTGCGAATTGGTGCAAATCTGCCTCACTAAAAGAAAATTGTCTTAAAGTGCAAAAGCACGTTCATACATTTCACGTATTGGTTTTATGGATATTCCTCTTATCTCCCTAGCCTTTTACAGAGAACCGGTTATCTTCCCTTCTTCCCGTATTTCGTGGTTCATCTCTTCTCTCTTCCAATCATCTGTATCATTTTCTCTGATTCACCAATACGAATCTACAACTTCCACCATCTATAGTTGCATTCATTACTCCATTTCCCTGCTTCCATTTACCATCGTAATCTTGTTTTATCCAATAATCATAGATGTGCAGAATAAAATCTAATTGCACCGGATGTATATTCTTGCAATCATTTTAAAAAAATCATTCGGATGAAACGAAAACGTATCAACAGTTTTGTTTTGTTTTATGGCCTTTCGCTTATTAAGAGTTCTAACAAAATCCAGATCTGTCGGCAATTTATGCATTTGTTGAACAAAACGTCTCTCACACATACACACACACTTCTGTTCCCATTTCATGAAACACGAGAAATATAACCGTCTAGTTCTTTTCACGTGCAATTCCTGGTGATTATTCTAACAGGTTTATCATGTTTAATATATAAAAGGAACACGTAAATAAATGTTTTTTTATCAAACAATAATATTTAGGTGTTAGGTAAAAACAAAGTTTTTATCTATTCAACTTTAAAATGGGGTTTCTTTTTCCTTCCTTTAGGGGAAATATTTACCTACAATATATATGTGCGTTTAATTTTCTATGTATAAACGGTGAAATAAAAATGTTCCCCTTAAAATCTGATCAAGTTAAAACATTGAATAATCCCATTAGCATTATAAACAACATTACCGCCAAAGTCTAAAAGAAGAAGAAGAAGAAGAAGAAGAAGATGAAGAAGAAGAAGAAGAAGTCCCCCCCCCTCCTATGTGTAGAGCCAATAATTGAATTCCCAGAAAAATTCACAATTTCGAAGACCTTTCAGCACATCTCGTTTTCGTATGAGAACCTCAAAGCCCCATAATTCTGGAAAAAATATTCCGTAGGGCATAATATTTCTTTCGAATTGCATATCCCCATAACATTAAGGTTGGAAGAGGTGTCTCATTATTTTGAAATATACATTGAACTGCAACAGAGAAAGGGAAGAGATAGGAGATGTATTCGGTGGGGGGTAAGGTCCCACCACCCATCCTCTCTATTGTTATGCCCTAATCAATCACAAACAGCAGCCATTGTTCTTGAACACCAAGGGATGGGATTGAGGGGGTAGAATCACCCAGCCATACAATGATTTACCAACCAGCTTCTGAATTAATATATAAAATATTTATATCCATTAACACCCTTATTATTCTGAGGAATGATAAATGAAGGATTCTAAGACAAAGTAGAGATAAAACAACGTGTTTGGTGAAATTATAATAAATTTAAATCTTTCCAACTCATAAATATTAACTGCTGGTAAGAAGGAATTCTCTCTTTTGAAGTGACATACAGTGTGGACATAGATTTCCTTTCGTTGCCACTAGTATCGAATTCCAATAAGTTCTTTTGCATTCGGGGCGCTCCAGCCATTCAAGACAGGATAAAAGCGTAAGGAAACTAATGGATAAATAGAATACAAGTCGAGCAGACCATGTGTGTAAACTAAGATAAACAGAGACGTGAGCCGATAATGTATAGTTTTGCATTTTTACATAACAGAGGCAATGGTAGGGGAGTATGCCAAACGATTTCTTATACTAGTTAGTCTTCCCAAGTTGATTTTATTCCCTAAAAAGCTATTCAATCGATGCAGGCTAATGCTGTAAGGCTCGATGAAATCACATCTTATCATGGACATTCTATTATTATTATTATTATTATTATCACCTGCTAAGCTACAACCCTAGTTGGAAAAGCCGGATGCTATAAGCCCAGGCGCTCCAACTGGGAAAATACCCCACGGAGGAAACAAAAATGGAAAAATCAAATATTTTAAGCACAGTAACAGCGTCAAAATAAATATCTCCTATATTAATAATTCGAATTATTACTTTCAATTTGATCGCTTAAACTTTTCGCAGTCGATAAAATACATTTATGAGACTGAAGGGAATTAAGTAATGTTCACTACTTAATGTTGAAAAGATTGGAAGGATACAGATATTTTTACATAAGGTTTATACTGAAGGTTTAAAGTACGGTGTAAATCGAATGTAACTACTGGAGACCAACTCCCCAAATATATCATATTTACACATTTTTAATTCAAGAACCTAATAATAGGATTTTTTCTATTTCCAGACATTATACTAATTTTGATCGTATAAACATGGAAGTAGGTTTTCTGAGATTCTTCTAATTTATAACAAAATGATCATTTCACTTTTTTCCTTGTGATTACTAACTTGATGGCCAATAAATGTCACTTCATTAGAAGGATAATGAGCTCTAATCTTAAAAAAGTAGACGTATATACTGTATAATGATCTATACAATTTTTGATAATTAATGACGTTATCAAGAGGGCCCCTAATACTGTACAAAACAGTTTTTCCTCTCTCTCTCTCTCTCTCTCTCTCTCTCTCTCTCTCTCTCTCTCTCTCTCTCTCTCTCTCTCTCTCTCTCTCTCAACTACCTTATAAATATATATGAAAGGGGACGAAGAGAAAATATCTGCTAGGAATTCATCATTCTCTGAGCCCTGGGTTTAAGTTACGCACAAAATTATTCTTCGAGACTACAGATGACACGAAGCAAGCTATTGCGGGAAATAAAACAAACATAATTCCTAATCCTAGTTATTACAAAAATCATTATCGGTGTGTTTTTTTCACAAACTAATTCTATATTAAGCCCATCATCAGATAATTCGAAAATCAACAGAAATTTCAAGAGGAGGAAGTGGGAATAAAATTGCAGATATTTTTAGATCCTGATGAATGTTCTGGTACAATCTAAAATCAGCACAAAATTCTTGCAACGTTACTCAGAAGGTTTAACTTTATATAAATAGCCTCACAAAGTGAAATTGTAAATATACAAAATAACTTAGAGCATCTATATATTTTTTTCTTAAAATGAGATACTCAAATATTTTTGCTATGTAACATCGAATTTTGATAATATCTGTACTCAACCAATATACTCCAGCAAATAAATGTTCGAAGTGTGATGAAAAACTGGTAAAATATCAGTTACAAAATAGCACCACCTATGTGGTATAGTCTATTGGAAAAGTCCTTGCCTGGCGTTCTGCTGGACTGGTATCCCATATCCCAGACCCACTCAAGTGTTGTCTACAACCTCATCATCCTTGCGAGCAAAGGATGGGGAATTTAGCTGAGTCATCATTAGCCATTGCCTAACCCTCTGGTCTTAGCTTGGGTGGAGAAGGAACTTAGGGCTGATCATAATTATGTATATATGGTCAGTCTCTAGTGCACTGTCACTGTCCCTTGCCTCTGCCATTTAAGGGTGGCCTTTAAGCCTTTAAAACAGGAATCTAAGATCGTGATAAAAATTGACGTAAACTTCCTGGACTTCAGATGTTGGCGAGATAGAAACATTGACTTCGATTTTGACAAGTCTCCCATATATTACCAATTGGAAGGTAGTCTTCTTCTCAGAAAAAAATAAACCTTTCATCTCCCAGAAACTTAATTATTATCATTATTAATATTACTAGTTATGCTACAACCATGACTGGAAAAAACAGCATACTATAAGCCCAAGGGCTTCAACAGAGAAAATAGCCCGGTGAAGGAAGGAAAAAGATAGAATACTGTGCCTGAGGCTGAGTATACCTTCAAACAAGAGAACTCTAACAACAAACAGTGTAAGACCATAATACAGAGGTTATGGCATTACTCAAGACTAGAGAACAAGGGTTTGATTTGGGAGTATCCTTCTCCTAAAAGAGCTGCTTATCACAGTTAAAGTCTCTTCTACCCTTACCAAGTGGATAGTAGCCACTGAACAATAACAGTGTAGTAGTTAACCCCTCGAGTGAACAAAGAGGAAAATATATAAAGAATAGGCCAGATTATTAGGTGTCTGTGTAAGCAAAGGAAAAATGAGCCGTAACCACAGATGGATCCAGTGTAGTACTATGTGGCCAGTCAAAGAACCCATTTACTCTCTAGCGGTAGTATCTCAACGGGTGGTTGGTGCTTTGGCCAAGCTACTACCTGTAAAATGACGTGATAGATATAAATTTTTACCTTTCTGTTAATGAAACCTATGTTATAATATAATTTTGTTACGGTCATTATAAACGTAGTTTGTCAATTGTCAAATTAAGATTTCTCTGTTGTTCTAGAATATGAAATACCA